>NC_059466.1:51293467-51335967 GCF_905237065.1 Salmo salar | reverse complement strand
GGAGAGAGAGAGACAGGGAGAGAGACGGAGAGAGACGGAGAGAGACAGAGAGAGAGAGAGGGAGATGGAGAGAGAGATGGAGAGACAGGGAGAGAGACGGAGAGAGACGGAGAGAGAGAGAGAGAGAGAGAGAGAGAGAGAGAGAGAACTGGACAACAAGGATCTGCGACATCAGTATTGTGGGAAATCCTAAAAGAATACAAAACACGGAATATTAAATGAAACGATAAAATACACAAATCTCAAATTTAGCAGTGACACACTGAAACTTTTGAACAAAGTTCTGGAGTGTAAGCTGTTTCCCTGACTTCTGGAACAAAGGACGAATAACAAAATGGAGACAAAATGGACCCCAAATAATTATTGTGGCATTTGTGTCAACAGAAACCTGGGGAAAATATATGAAATATAATATAATATAAATATTCTGCACCATGAACAGCAGATTACAGAACTTTCTCAGTGAACATTTGAAAAAATACTATAGTATACTATGCTCTAAATACTAAAGTATTACTACATATATATATATATACTATAGTATTAACTGTAGTGTTTTTGTGGAATATTACTGTAGTATACTGTAGTACATGTGTTTTTGCGGATATTACTATAATATTTACTATATATATTTTTTTTAATTAATTATCATTGACATAGAATTTGGGGGCTTTCTCCTTAAGGAAACCTACTGGCAAAATGTTTTATAACCAGTAGGTAGGTAGACCTTTATTTGTCTTACTTTTTAACTCTGCATTGTTGGTTAACGGCCCCTCAGTAAGCTTTTCACTGTAAAGTCTACACCTGTTGTATTTGGCGCATGTGACAAATAACATTTGATTTGACATACCGACTCGAGCATCCCCACACATAGACTATCGCAGCATAGATACTGTAGTATCCCGATATCCTGTACTGCTTCCTATAGAATGTTTTATTTATTTATTTTAAGAAAACGTCTGACCTCTGTGATTGCCAACAAGGGTTTTGCCACCAAGTACTAAGTCATGTTTTGCAGAGGGGGTCAAATACTTATTTCCCTCATTAAAATGCAAATCATTTTATAACATTTTTGACATGCGTTTTTCTGGATATTTTTGTTGTTATTCTGTCTCTCACTGTTCAAATAAACCTACCATTAAAATTATAGACTGATCATTTCTTTATCAGTGGACAAACGTACAAAATCAGCAGGGGATCAAATACTTTTTCCCCCTCACTGTATATGACAAAATACAACACATCACGACAACATAGCAACATAGACTATTGTATCTGGAAATGGCAGATTTTTTTATGGATTATCTACATAGGTGTACAGAGGCCCATTATCAGCAACCATCACTCCTGTGTTCCAATGGTACGTTGTGTTAGCTAATCCAAGTTTATAATTTAGGCCCACGGTTATCTGTCTAGACCCTCCAGTTATCTGTCTAGACCCTCTGTTATCTGTCTAGACCCTCCAGTTATCTGTCTAGACCCTCTGTTATCTGTCTAGACCCTCTGTTATCTGTCTAGACCCTCTGTTATCTGTCTAGACCCTCTGTTATCTGTCTAGACCCTCTGTTATCTGTCTAGACCCTCTGTTATCTGTCTAGGCCTGTTATCTGTCTAGGCCTGTTATCTGTCTAGGCCTGTTATCTGTCTAGGCCTGTTATCTGTCTAGGCCCTCTGTTATCTGTCTAGACCCTCTGTTATCTGTCTAGACCCTCTGTTATCTGTCTAGACCCTCTGTTATCTGTCTAGGCCCTCTGTTATCTGTCTAGGCCCTCTGTTATCTGTCTAGACCCTCTGTTATCTGTCTAGACCCTCTGTTATCTGTCTAGGCCTGTTATCTGTCTAGACCCTCTGTTATCTGTCTAGACCCTCTGTTATCTGTCTAGACCCTCTGTTATCTGTCTAGACCCTCTGTTATCTGTCTAGACCCTCTGTTATCTGTCTAGACCCTCTGTTATCTGTCTAGGCCCTCTGTTATCTGTCTAGACCCTCTGTTATCTGTCTAGACCCTCTGTTATCTGTCTAGACCCTCTGTTATCTGTCTAGGCCCTCCAGTTATCTGTCTAGGCCCTCCAGTTATCTGTCTAGGCCCTCTGTTATCTGTCTAGGCCCTCTGTTATCTGTCTAGACCCTCTGTTATCTGTCTAGACCCTCTGTTATCTGTCTAGACCCTCTGTTATCTGTCTAGGCCTGTTATCTGTCTAGACCCTCTGTTATCTGTCTAGACCCTCTGTTATCTGTCTAGGCCTGTTATCTGTCTAGGCCTGTTATCTGTCTAGACCCTCTGTTATCTGTCTAGGCCCTCTGTTATCTGTCTAGACCCTCTGTTATCTGTCTAGGCCCTCTGTTATCTGTCTAGACCCTCTGTTATCTGTCTAGACCCTCTGTTATCTGTCTAGACCCTCTGTTATCTGTCCAGGCCCTCTGTTATCTGTCTAGACCCTCTGTTATCTGTCTAGACCCTCTGTTATCTGTCTAGACCCTCTGTTATCTGTCTAGGCCCTCTGTTATCTGTCTAGGCCCTCTGTTATCTGTCTAGGCCCTCTGTTATCTGTCTAGACCCTCTGTTATCTGTCTAGACCTGTTATCTGTCTAGACCCTCTGTTATCTGTCTAGGCCTGTTATCTGTCTAGGCCCTCTGTTATCTGTCTAGACCCTCTGTTATCTGTCTAGACCCTCCAGTTATCTGTCTAGACCCTCTGTTATCTGTCTAGGCCCTCTGTTATCTGTCTAGGCCTGTTATCTGTCTAGACCCTCTGTTATCTGTCTAGGCCTGTTATCTGTCTAGGCCCTCTGTTATCTGTCTAGGCCCTCCAGTTATCTGTCTAGACCCTCTGTTATCTGTCTAGACCCTCTGTTATCTGTCTAGGCCCTCTGTTATCTGTCTAGACCCTCTGTTATCTGTCTAGACCCTCTGTTATCTGTCTAGGCCTGTTATCTGTCTAGACCCTCTGTTATCTGTCTAGGCCCTCTGTTATCTGTCTAGACCCTCTGTTATCTGTCTAGGCCTGTTATCTGTCTAGGCCCTCTGTTATCTGTCTAGGCCCTCTGTTATCTGTCTAGACCTGTTATCTGTCTAGGCCCTCTGTTATCTGTCTAGGCCCTCTGTTATCTGTCTAGGCCCTCTGTTATCTGTCTAGACCCTCTGTTATCTGTCTAGACCCTCTGTTATCTGTCTAGACCCTCTGTTATCTGTCTAGACCCTCTGTTATCTGTCTAGGCCCTCTGTTATCTGTCTAGACCCTCTGTTATCTGTCTAGGCCCTCTGTTATCTGTCTAGGCCTGTTATCTGTCTAGGCCCTCTGTTATCTGTCTAGGCCCTCTGTTATCTGTCTAGACCCTCTGTTATCTGTCTAGACCCTCTGTTATCTGTCTAGACCCTCTGTTATCTGTCTAGACCCTCTGTTATCTGTCTAGACCCTCTGTTATCTGTCTAGGCCCTCTGTTATCTGTCTAGGCCCTCCAGTTATCTGTCTAGGCCCTCTGTTATCTGTCTAGGCCTGTTATCTGTCTAGGCCCTCCAGTTATCTGCCTAGACCCTCCAGTTATCTGTCTAGACCCTCCAGTTATCTGTCTAGGCCCTCCAGTTATCTGTCTAGGCCCTCCAGTTATCTGTCTAGGCCCTCCAGTTATCTGTCTAGACCCTCCAGTTATCTGTCTAGGCCCTCCAGTTATCTGCCTAGACCCTCCAGTTATCTGTCTAGGCCCTCCAGTTATCTGTCTAGGCCCTCCAGTTATCTGTCTAGGCTCTCCAGTTATCTGTCTAGGCCCTCCAGTTATCTGTCTAGGCCCTCCAGTTATCTGTCTAGGCTCTCCAGTTATCTGTCTAGACCCTCCAGTTATCTGTCTACGCCCTCTGTTATCTGTCTAGGCCCTCCAGTTATCTGTCTAGACCCTCCAGTTATCTGTCTAGGCCCTCCAGTTATCTGTCTAGGCCCTCCAGTTATCTGTCTAGGCCCTCCAGTTATCTGTCTAGGCCCTCCAGTTATCTGTCTAGGCTCTCCAGTTATCTGTCTAGGCCCTCCAGTTATCTGTCTAGGCCCTCCAGTTATCTGTCTAGGCCCTCCAGTTATCTGTCTAGGCCCTCCAGTTATCTGTCTAGACCCTCCAGTTATCTGTCTACGCCCTCTGTTATCTGTCTACGCCCTCCAGTTATCTGTCTAGGCCCTCCAGTTATCTGTCTAGACCCTCCAGTTATCTGTCTAGGCTCTCCAGTTATCTGTCTAGGCCCTCCAGTTATCTGTCTAGGCCCTCCAGTTATCTGTCTAGGCCCTCCAGTTATCTGTCTAGGCCCTCCAGTTATCTGTCTAGGCCCTCCAGTTATCTGTCTAGGCCCTCCAGTTATCTGTCTAGACCCTCCAGTTATCTGTCTAGGCCCTCCAGTTATCTGTCTAGGCCCTCCAGTTATCTGTCTACGCCCTCCAGTTATCTGTCTAGGCCCTCCAGTTATCTGTCTAGACCCTCCAGTTATCTGTCTAGGCCCTCCAGTTATCTGTCTAGGCCCTACAGTTATCTGTCTAGGCCCTCCAGTTATCTGCCTAGGCCCTCCAGTTATCTGCCTAGGCCCTCCAGTTATCTGTCTAGGCCCTCCAGTTATCTGTCTAGGCCCTCCAGTTATCTGCCTAGGCCCTCCAGTTATCTGTCTAGACCCTCCAGTTATCTGTCTAGGCCCTCCAGTTATCTGTCTAGGCCCTCCAGTTATCTGTCTAGGCCCTCCAGTTATCTGTCTAGGCCCTCCAGTTATCTGTCTAGGCCCTCCAGTTATCTGTCTAGGCCCTCCAGTTATCTGTCTAGGCCCTCCAGTTATCTGTCTAGACCCTCCAGTTATCTGTCTAGGCCCTCCAGTTATCTGTCTAGGCCCTCCAGTTATCTGTCTAGGCCCTCCAGTTATCTGTCTAGGCCCTCCAGTTATCTGTCTAGGCCCTCCAGTTATCTGCCTAGGCCCTCCAGTTATCTGTCTAGACCCTCCAGTTATCTGTCTAGGCCCTCCAGTTATCTGTCTAGGCCCTCCAGTTATCTGCCTAGGCCCTCCAGTTATCTGTCTAGGCCCTCCAGTTGGTCCAACAACACTGACCACCCTGAGACTCAGCTCCCACAGAACGACCTCGGAACAGTAACCTTTCTGTCCCAAATGGTACCCTACATAATTCACTACTTTTGACCAGGTCCAATCAGGGAATATGGTGCCATTTGGGATGCAGAGAAGGGAAAAGGTGCTCTGTTTTTTGTTTTCCAACAAGCAGAGTATTCATACACATGAGATAGATTGCAGACTGGTCACATATTTTGCCCTGCGAGGCGAGGGAAAGGAAAAACAAATAGATGAACACTAGAGACTTCTAGAATATATAAACAACACTCCTGGAGCAGAGATGACCTTCCATACCAAAGAGCTGAGACTTCTAGAATATATAAAGAACACTCCTGGAGCAGAGATGACCTTCCATACCAAAGAGCTGAGACTTCTAGAATATATAAAGAACACTCCTGGAGCAGAGATGACCTTCCATACCAAAGAGCTGAGACTTCTACAATATATAAAGAACACTCCTGGAGCAGAGATGACCTTCCATACCAAAGAGCTGAGACTTCTAGAATATATAAAGAACACTCCTGGAGCAGAGATGACCTTCCATACCAAAGAGCTGAGACTTCTAGAATATATAAACAACACTCCTGGAGCAGAGATGACCTTCCATACCAAAGAGCTGAGACTTCTAGAATATATAAAGAACACTCCTGGAGCAGAGATGACCTTCCATACCAAAGAGCTGAGACTTCTAGAATATATAAAGAACACTCCTGGAGCAGAGATGACCTTCCATACCAAAGAGCTGAGACTTCTACAATATATAAACAACACTCCTGGAGCAGAGATGATCTTCCATACCAAAGAGCTGAGACTTCTACAATATATAAACAACACTCCTGGAGCAGAGATGACCTTCCATACCAAAGAGCTGAGACTTCTAGAATATATAAACAACACTCCTGGAGCAGAGATGACCTTCCATACCAAAGAGCTGAGACTTCTAGAATATATAAACAACACTCCTGGAGCAGAGATGATCTTCCATACCAAAGAGCTGAGACTTCTAGAATATATAAACAACACTCCTGGAGCAGAGATGACCTTCCATACCAAAGAGCTGAGACTTCTACAATATATAAACAACACTCCTGGAGCAGAGATGATCTTCCATACCAAAGAGCTGAGACTTCTACAATATATAAACAACACTCCTGGAGCAGAGATGACCTTCCATACCAAAGAGCTGAGACTTCTAGAATATATAAAGAACACTCCTGGAGCAGAGATGACCTTCCATACCAAAGAGCTGAGACTTCTAGAATATATAAACAACACTCCTGGAGCAGAGATGACCTTCCATACCAAAGAGCTGAGACTTCTAGAATATATAAAGAACACTCCTGGAGCAGAGATGACCTTCCATACCAAAGAGCTGAGACTTCTAGAATATATAAAGAACACTCCTGGAGCAGAGATGACCTTCCATACCAAAGAGCTGAGACTTCTAGAATATATAAAGAACACTCCTGGAGCAGAGATGACCTTCCATACCAAAGAGCTGAGACTTCTAGAATATATAAACAACAAGGGCAGAGGATTTTCCGTGTTCTGAATTCTCATTTTATAGCTGTGTTAAGAGAGGTGGTGGTGGTGGTGGTGGAGGAGGGCTCAAGGCCTGACTGTATTAAAGAAGGGAGAGAGAAAAGGAGAGAGAGAGAGAGAGAGAGAGAGACATTTTTCCCATGCCAATAAAGCCCCTTAAATTGAAATTGAAATTGAAAGAGAGAGAGAGAGAGATGAGAGAGCAGGGAAGGTTTGGGTTAACTTGGCTCTGCTGTAACACAGAATGCAGAGAGAAATGGAGGGATGGAGAGAGAGAGAAAGAAGGAGAGATAAAGAGAGAGAGAGAGAAAGAGAGAGAGAGAGAGAAAGAGAGAGAGTGAGAGAGAGAGAAAGAGAGAGAGAAAAGGAGGCCAGACTCCTGATTGTAGGTGCCATCATTACTCTGCTCAGTTTAACACCAGGGTCACCACCCAAATGGCACCCTATTCCCTTCTAAAAACTAGTGCACTATATAGGAAATAGGGTGCCAATTGGGACTCAGCCCAGGTGATATACTATCTCATACTATCTCATTATACCAGAGTCAGGAAAGAGGGGCAGTGACATTATCCTACATCACATGACCAAAACAACTCTCAGGGCCTTATAAGGGTCTATATGACAGCCCTTATGCCATTACGACCCCAATGCCATGTACCAAAACACAGAGGGGCAATTAAAGCTGACTGGCCATTCTAGCTGAGCTGCACCAGGAAGGATCTATAGTACAAGGTCATTCTAGAAGGATCTATAGTACAAGGTCATTCTAGAATGGGCTATAGTACAAGGTCATTCTAGAATGGGCTATAGTACAAGGTCATTCTAGAAGGATCTATAGTACAAGGTCATTCTAGAATGGGCTATAGTACAAGGTCATTCTAGAAGGATCTATAGTACAAGGTCATTCTAGAATGATCTATAGTACAAGGTCATTCTAGAAGGATCTATAGTACAAGGTCATTCTAGAAGGATCTATAGTACAAGGTCATTCTAGAATGGTCTATAGTACAAGGTCATTCTAGAATGGGCTATAGTACAAGGTCATTCTAGAAGGATCTATAGTACAAGGTCATTCTAGAATGGGCTATAGTACAAGGTCATTCTAGAAGGATCTATAGTACAAGGTCATTCTAGAATGGTCTATAGTACAAGGTCATTCTAGAAGGATCTATAGTACAAGGTCATTCTAGAAGGATCTATAGTACAAGGTCATTCTAGAAGGATCTATAGTACAAGGTCATTCTAGAAGGATCTATAGTACAAGGTCATGGAAAGAATGGTGCTGTAATGGATAGCTGCTGTTTTATGGGCTCCTGGTGCTGATCTTAAACGTTTTTGGTACGGAATGTTTCTACCATCGTTTCCTATGACCATAAACAGCTTCTGGACATCAGAACAACGATCACTAACCTCGAATTTGGAGGACGATTTCTACTTCAACCAGTAAGGGGGCGCATGACATACTGCACACATACTGCCAGTCCCTAATCCCACAGACTCGGAAAAGAAAGAGGAGGCACAAGAAGAGAGCGCGAATAAATAAATAATCTGCCTATACCCTCCGTTCTATTTGACGGATGTACAATCACTGGAGAATAAACTGGACGAGCTCCGTTCGAGACTATCCTATCAACGGGACCTGAAGAACTATTTATCCTACGTGTCGTGGCTAAACAAGAACATAGATAACATACTGTACATTTGTTATAGCTGGTTTTTCTATACATCGTCAAGACCGTGCGGCAACGTTGGGTAAGGATAAGGGGGAGGTGTGTTAGGGAGTAGAGGTGTGTTTTGTTAACAGCAGGTGCGCAATCTCTAATATTAAGGAATTCTCGAGGTTCTGCTGGCCTGAGGTAGAGTACCTCATGATAAGCTGTAGACCACATTATATACCAAGAGAGTTCTCGTCTATATTATTCGTAGCTGTCTATTTACCACCACAGACCGATGCTGGCACTAAGACCGCACTCAAAGAACTGTATATGGGCATAAGCAAACAAGAAAGTGCTCACCCAGAGGCGGCGCTCCTAGTGGCCGGTGATTTTAATGCAGGGAAAAACTGAAATCAGTTTTACCTCATTTCTACCAGCATGTCACATGTGCAACCAGAGGGGAAAAAAAACTCTAGACCACCTTCACTCCACACACAGAGACGCGTACACATAGATCTCCCTCGCCCTCCATTTGGCAAATCTGACCATTGCTCCTGATTCCTGCTTACAAGCAGAAAACTCTAACAGGAAGTACCAGTGATGCTCTCAATACGGAAGTGGTCTGATGAAGCGGATGCTAAGCTACAGGACTGTTTCCCTAGCACAGACTGGAATATGTTACGGGATTCATACAATGGCATTGAGGACGTCACCGGCTTTATCAATAGGTGCAGTGGCGACATCGTCCCCACAGGGACCGTACGTACATATCCCAACCAGAAGCCATGGATTACAGGCAACATCCGCACTGAGCTAAAGGCTAGAGCTGCCGCTTTCAACACTAATCTGGACACTTATAATAAATCCCGCTATGCCCTCCAACGAGACATCAAACAGGCAAAGCATCAATACAGGACTAAGATCGAATCCTACTACGTCGGCTCTGACGCTCGTCGGATGTGGCAAGGCTTGCAAACTATCATGGATTACGAAAGGAAACCCAGCCGCGAGCTACCCAGTGACGCGAGCCTACCAGACGAGCTAAATGCCTTCTATGCTCGCTTCGAGGCAAGCAACACTGAACCATGCATGAGTGCACCAGCTGTTCTGGATGATGGTGTGATCACGCTCTCCGTAGCCAATGTAAGTAAGATCTTTAAACAGGTCAACATTTAGAAGACCGCATAGCCAGATGGATTACTAAGACACATACTCAAGAGCATGCACTGACCAGCCGGCAAGTGTCTTCACTGACATTTTCAACCTGTTCCTGACCCAGTTTGTAATACCTACATGTTTCAAGCAGACCACTATAGTCCCTGTGCCCAAGAATACCAAGGTAACCTGTCTAAATGACTATCACCTCGTAGCCTTCACATCTGTAGCCATGAAATGCTTTGAAAGACTGGTCATGGCTCACATCAACACCATCATCCCAGACACCCCACTCCATAGATGACACAATCTCTATTGCACTCCACACTACCCTTTTCCCACCTGGACAAGAGGAACACCTATGTCAGAATGCTGTTCATTGACTACAGCTCAGAATTTAACACCATACTCAAAGATCATCAATAAGCTAAGGACCCTGGGTCTGAACACCTCTCTCTGCAACTGGGTCCTGGACTTCCTGACGGGCCGCCCCCAGGTGGTGAAGGTGGGAAACAACACCTCCACTACGCTGATCCTTAACACAGGGGTGTGTGCTCACAAGGGTGCGTACTCAGCCCCTTCCTGTACTCCCTGTTCACCCACGACTGCGTGGCCATGCACGCCTCCAACTCAATCATCAAGTTTGCAGACGACACAACAGTAGTAGGCCTGATTACCAACAACGACAAGACGGCCTACAGGGAGGAGGTGAGAGCCCTGGTGGAGTGGTGCCAGGAAAATAACCTCTCCCTCAACGCCAACAAAACGAAGGAACTGATCGTGGACTTCAGGAGGCATCAGAGAGAGCATGGTCCTATCCACATCGACAGGGCAGCAGAGGAGAAGGTGAAAAACTTCCAGTTCCTCTGAGTACAAATCACTGACCATCTGAAATGGGTCCACCCACACATCAGTGTGGAGAAGAAGGCGCAACAGCACCTCTAGCTGACTGACTGACTGACTGACTGACTGACTGACTGACTGACTGACTGACTGACTGACCATTAACCTCTAGCTGACTGACTGACTGACTGACTGACTGACTGACTGACCATTAACCTCTAGCTGACTGACTGGCTGGCTGACTGACTGACTGACTGACTGACTGACTGACCATTAACCTCTAGCTGACTGACTGACTGACCATTAACCTCTAGCTGGCTGACTGACTGACTGACTGACTGACTGGCTGGCTGACTGACTGACCATTAACCTCTAGCTGACTGACTGACTGACTGACTGACTGACTGATTGACTGACTGACTGACTGATTGACTGACCATTAACCTCTAGCTGACTGACTGACTGACTGACATATTGACTGACTGACTGACTGACTGACTGATTGACTGACTGGCTGACTGACTGCCTGGCCATTAACCTCTAGCTGACTGGCTGACTGGCTGACTGACTGACTGCCTGGCCATTAACCTGTAGCTGACTGACTGGCTGACTGACTGACTGACTGACTGACCATTAACCTCTAGCTGACTGACTGACTGACCATTAACCTCTAGCTGGCTGACTGACTGACTGACTGACTGACTGACTGACTGGCTGGCTGACTGACTGACCATTAACCTCTAGCTGACTGACTGACTGACTGACTGACTGATTGACTGACTGACTGACTGATTGACTGACCATTAACCTCTAGCTGACTGACTGACTGACTGACATATTGACTGACTGACTGACTGATTGACTGACTGGCTGACTGACTGCCTGGCCATTAACCTCTAGCTGACTGGCTGACTGGCTGACTGACTGACTGCCTGGCCATTAACCTGTAGCTGACTGACTGGCTGACTGACTGACTGGCTGACTGACTGAACATTAACCTCTAGCTGACTGACTGACTGACTGACTGACTGCCTGGCCATTAACCTCTAGCTGACTGACTGACTGACTGACTGACTGACTGACTGACTGCCTGGCCATTAACCTGTAGCTGACTGACTGACTGACTGACTGACTGACTGACTGACTGACTGACTGACTGACTGACTGACTGACTGCCTGGCCATTAACCTCTAGCTGGCTGACTGGCTGACTGACTGACTGACTGCCTGGCCATTAACCTCTAGCTGACTGACTGACTGACTGACTGACTGACTGCCTGGCCATTAACCTCTAGCTGGCTGACTGGCTGACTGACTGACTGACTGACTGACTGCCTGGCCATTAACCTCTAGCTGACTGACTGACTGACTGACTGACTGCCTGGCCATTAACCTCTAGCTGACTGACTGACTGACTGACTGACTGACTGAGTGGCCATTAACCTGTAGCTGGCTGACTGACTGACTGACTGACTGACTGACTGCCTGGCCATTAACCTCTAGCTGGCTGACTGACTGACTGACTGACTGACTGACTGCCTGGCCATTAACCTCTAGCTGGCTGACTGACTGACTGACTGACTGACTGACTGCCTGGCCATTAACCTCTAGCTGACTGACTGACTGACTGACTGACTGACTGAGTGGCCATTAACCTGTAGCTGACTGACTGAGTGGCCATTAACCTGTAGCTGACTGACTGAGTGGCCATTAACCTCTAGCTGGCTGACTGACTGACTGACTGACTGACTGACTGGCTGGCTGACTGACTGACTGCCTGGCCATTAACCTGTAGCTGACTGACTGACTGGCCATTAACCTCTAGCTGGCTGACTGACTGACTGACTGACTGACTGGCTGGCTGACTGACTGACTGACCATTAACCTGTAGCTGGCTGACTGAGTGGCCATTAACCTGTAGCTGGCTGACTGAGTGGCCATTAACCTGTAGCTGGCTGACTGACTGACTGACTGACTGGCCATTAACCTCTAGCTGGCTGACTGAGTGGCCATTAACCTGTAGCTGACTGACTGAGTGGACAGGATACAGATCTACTAGACTTCCCTTATGTCACTGTTGTCCCCCCAAACACACATTCCAGACCGAAGCCCTTCTGAAACAGGGTGATAATACATCTGGAATTATCGTGATGGAGGACGGTGTGTTTGGTTTCAGGGATCAGTATTAAAACATGCGTCCTTAATAATAGCACCCTGTCCCCTTATATAGGGCACTACTTCTGACTAGGGCCAATGAGGAATAGTGTATCATTTGGGACTCGGGAAATGATGTGTCACAGTCACAGGAAACTCCCGGGCGGTCTACCGTCTCAAACAGCTCCAGAACATTTTAATTGGGATTACCCACGGGCCTTGGGTAACCTCTGGGTGACTGGGGTGGGAGGAGGATGGTGGTGGGGCCCCCAGGGACAGCGTGGGTTACATACTGCCCAAACCCCTGTCTGACACCACAGGGATATACCACACCGACCCTAAACAGACTGATCTGACACCACAGGGATATACCATACCAACCCTAACCAGACTGATCTGACACCACAGGGTCCAAACCACACCGACCCTAACCAGACTGATCTGACACCACAGGGATAAACCACACCGACCCTAACCAGACTGATCTGACACCACAGGGTCCAAACCACACCGACCCTAACCAGACTGATCTGACACCACAGGGTCCAAACCACACCGACCCTAACCAGACTGATCTGACACCACAGGGTCCAAACCACACCGACCCTAACCAGACTGATCTGACACCACAGGGATATACCACACCGACCCTAACCAGACTGATCTGACACCACAGGGTCCAAACCACACCGACCCTAACCAGACTGATCTGACACCACAGGGTTCAAACCACACCGACCCTAACCAGACTGATCTGACACCACAGGGTCCAAACCACACCAACCCTAACCAGACTGATCTGACACCACAGGGTCCAAACCACACCGACCCTAACCAGACTGATCTGACACCACAGGGTCCAAACCACACCAACCCTAACCAGACTGATCTGACACCACAGGGTCCAAACCACAACGACCCTAACCAGACTGATCTGACACCACAGGGATATACCACACTGACCCTAACCAGACTGATCTGACACCACAGGGATATACCACACCAACCCTAAACAGACTGATCTGACACCACAGGGTCCAAACCACACTGACCCTAACCAGACTGATCTGACACCACAGGGTCCAAACCACACCGACCCTAACCAGACTGATCTGACACCACAGGGTTCAAACCACACCGACCCTAACCAGACTGATCTGACACCACAGGGTCCAAACCACACCGACCCTAACCAGACTGATCTGACACCACAGGGTTCAAACCACACCCGACCCTAACCAGACTGATCTGACACCACAGGGATATACCACACCAACCCTAACCAGACTGATCTGACACCACAGGGTCCAAACCACACCGACCCTAACCAGACTGATCTGACACCACAGGGTCCAAACCACACCGACCCTAACCAGACTGATCTGACACCACAGGGATATACCACACCGACCCTAACCAGACTGATCTGACACCACAGGGTCCATACCACACCAACCCTAACCAGACTGATCTGACACCACAGGGATATACCACACCAACCCTAACCAGACTGATCTGACACCACAGGGATATACCACACCAACCCTAACCAGACTGATCTGACACCACAGGGTCCAAACCACACCGACCCTAACCAGACTGATCTGACACCACAGGGATATACCATACCAACCCTAACCAGACTGATCTGACACCACAGGGTCCAAACCACACCGACCCTAACCAGACTGATCTGACACCACAGGGTTCAAACCACACTGACCCTAACCAGACTGATCTGACACCACAGGGTCCAAACCACACCGACCCTAACCAGACTGATCTGACACCACAGGGTCCAAACCACACCGACCCTAACCAGACTGATCTGACACCACAGGGTCCAAACCACACCGACCCTAACCAGACTGATCTGACACCACAGGGATATACCACACCGACCCTAACCAGACTGATCTGACACCACAGGGTCCAAACCACACCAACCCTAACCAGACTGATCTGACACCACAGGGATATACCACACCAACCCTAACCAGACTGATCTGACACCACAGGGATATACCACACCAACCCTAACCAGACTGATCTGACACCACAGGGTCCAAACCACACCGACCCTAACCAGACTGATCTGACACCACAGGGATATACCACACCGACCCTAACCAGACTGATCTGACACCACAGGGATATACCACACCGACCCTAACCAGACTGATCTGACACCACAGGGATATACCACACCAACCCTAACCAGACTGATCTGACACCACAGGGATATACCACACCAACCCTAACCAGACTGATCTGACACCACAGGGTTCAAACCACACCGACCCTAACCAGACTGATCTGACACCACAGGGTCCAAACCACACCGACCCTAACCAGACTGATCTGACACCACAGGGTCCAAACCACACCGACCCTAACCAGACTGATCTGACACCACAGGGTCCAAACCACACCGACCCTAACCAGACTGATCTGACACCACAGGGTCGCAACCACACCGACCCTAACCAGACTGATCTGACACCACAGGGTTCAAACCACACTGACCCTAACCACACTGATCTGACACCACAGGGTCGCAACCACACCGACCTTAACCAGACTGATCTGACACCACAGGGTCCAAACCACACCGACCCTAACCAGACTGATCTGACACCACAGGGTCCAAACCATACCGACCCTAACCAGACTGATCTGACACCACAGGGATATACCACACCAACCCTAACCAGACTGATCTGACACCACAGGGATATACCACACCGACCCTAACCAGACTGATCTGACACCACAGGGTCCAAACCACACCAACCCTAACCAGACTGATCTGACACCACAGGGTCCAAACCACACCGACCCTAACCAGACTGATCTGACACCACAGGGTCCAAACCACACCAACCCTAACCAGACTGATCTGACACCACAGGGTCCAAACCACAACGACCCTAACCAGACTGATCTGACACCACAGGGATATACCACACTGACCCTAACCAGACTGATCTGACACCACAGGGATATACCACACCAACCCTAAACAGACTGATCTGACACCACAGGGTCCAAACCACACTGACCCTAACCAGACTGATCTGACACCACAGGGTCCAAACCACACCGACCCTAACCAGACTGATCTGACACCACAGGGTTCAAACCACACCGACCCTAACCAGACTGATCTGACACCACAGGGTCCAAACCACACCGACCCTAACCAGACTGATCTGACACCACAGGGTTCAAACCACACCGACCCTAACCAGACTGATCTGACACCACAGGGTTCAAACCACACCGACCCTAACCAGACTGATCTGACACCACAGGGATATACCACACCAACCCTAACCAGACTGATCTGACACCACAGGGTCCAAACCACACCGACCCTAACCAGACTGATCTGACACCACAGGGTCCAAACCACACCGACCCTAACCAGACTGATCTGACACCACAGGGATATACCACACCGACCCTAACCAGACTGATCTGACACCACAGGGTCCATACCACACCAACCCTAACCAGACTGATCTGACACCACAGGGATATACCACACCAACCCTAACCAGACTGATCTGACACCACAGGGATATACCACACCAACCCTAACCAGACTGATCTGACACCACAGGGTCCAAACCACACCGACCCTAACCAGACTGATCTGACACCACAGGGATATACCATACCAACCCTAACCAGACTGATCTGACACCACAGGGTCCAAACCACACCGACCCTAACCAGACTGATCTGACACCACAGGGTTCAAACCACACTGACCCTAACCAGACTGATCTGACACCACAGGGTCCAAACCACACCGACCCTAACCAGACTGATCTGACACCACAGGGTCCAAACCACACCGACCCTAACCAGACTGATCTGACACCACAGGGTCCAAACCACACCGACCCTAACCAGACTGATCTGACACCACAGGGATATACCACACCGACCCTAACCAGACTGATCTGACACCACAGGGTCCAAACCACACCAACCCTAACCAGACTGATCTGACACCACAGGGATATACCACACCAACCCTAACCAGACTGATCTGACACCACAGGGATATACCACACCAACCCTAACCAGACTGATCTGACACCACAGGGTCCAAACCACACCGACCCTAACCAGACTGATCTGACACCACAGGGATATACCACACCGACCCTAACCAGACTGATCTGACACCACAGGGATATACCACACCGACCCTAACCAGACTGATCTGACACCACAGGGATATACCACACCAACCCTAACCAGACTGATCTGACACCACAGGGATATACCACACCAACCCTAACCAGACTGATCTGACACCACAGGGTTCAAACCACACCGACCCTAACCAGACTGATCTGACACCACAGGGTCCAAACCACACCGACCCTAACCAGACTGATCTGACACCACAGGGTCCAAACCACACCCGACCCTAACCAGACTGATCTGACACCACAGGGTCCAAACCACACCGACCCTAACCAGACTGATCTGACACCACAGGGTCGCAACCACACCGACCCTAACCAGACTGATCTGACACCACAGGGTTCAAACCACACTGACCCTAACCACACTGATCTGACACCACAGGGTCGCAACCACACCGACCTTAACCAGACTGATCTGACACCACAGGGTCCAAACCACACCGACCCTAACCAGACTGATCTGACACCACAGGGTCCAAACCATACCGACCCTAACCAGACTGATCTGACACCACAGGGATATACCACACCAACCCTAACCAGACTGATCTGACACCACAGGGATATACCACACCGACCCTAACCAGACTGATCTGACACCACAGGGTCCAAACCACACCAACCCTAACCAGACTGATCTGACACCACAGGGTCCAAACCACACCGACCCTAACCAGACTGATCTGACACCACAGGGTCCAAACCACACCAACCCTAACCAGACTGATCTGACACCACAGGGTCCAAACCACAACGACCCTAACCAGACTGATCTGACACCACAGGGATATACCACACTGACCCTAACCAGACTGATCTGACACCACAGGGATATACCACACCAACCCTAAACAGACTGATCTGACACCACAGGGTCCAAACCACACTGACCCTAACCAGACTGATCTGACACCACAGGGTCCAAACCACACCGACCCTAACCAGACTGATCTGACACCACAGGGTTCAAACCACACCGACCCTAACCAGACTGATCTGACACCACAGGGTCCAAACCACACCGACCCTAACCAGACTGATCTGACACCACAGGGTTCAAACCACACCGACCCTAACCAGACTGATCTGACACCACAGGGATATACCACACCAACCCTAACCAGACTGATCTGACACCACAGGGTCCAAACCACACCGACCCTAACCAGACTGATCTGACACCACAGGGTCCAAACCACACCGACCCTAACCAGACTGATCTGACACCACAGGGATATACCACACCGACCCTAACCAGAATGATCTGACACCACAGGGTCCATACCACACCAACCCTAACCAGACTGATCTGACACCACAGGGATATACCACACCAACCCTAACCAGACTGATCTGACACCACAGGGATATACCACACCAACCCTAACCAGACTGATCTGACACCACAGGGTCCAAACCACACCGACCCTAACCAGACTGATCTGACACCACAGGGATATACCATACCAACCCTAACCAGACTGATCTGACACCACAGGGTCCAAACCACACCGACCCTAACCAGACTGATCTGACACCACAGGGTTCAAACCACACTGACCCTAACCAGACTGATCTGACACCACAGGGTCCAAACCACAACGACCCTAACCAGACTGATCTGACACCACAGGGTCCAAACCACACCGACCCTAACCAGACTGATCTGACACCACAGGGTCCAAACCACACCGACCCTAACCAGACTGATCTGACACCACAGGGATATACCACACCGACCCTAACCAGACTGATCTGACACCACAGGGTCCAAACCACACCAACCCTAACCAGACTGATCTGACACCACAGGGATATACCACACCAACCCTAACCAGACTGATCTGACACCACAGGGATATACCACACCAACCCTAACCAGACTGATCTGACACCACAGGGTCCAAACCACACCGACCCTAACCAGACTGATCTGACACCACAGGGATATACCACACCGACCCTAACCAGACTGATCTGACACCACAGGGATATACCACACCGACCCTAACCAGACTGATCTGACACCACAGGGATATACCACACCAACCCTAACCAGACTGATCTGACACCACAGGGATATACCACACCAACCCTAACCAGACTGATCTGACACCACAGGGTTCAAACCACACCGACCCTAACCAGACTGATCTGACACCACAGGGTCCAAACCACACCGACCCTAACCAGACTGATCAGACACCACAGGGTCCAAACCACACCGACCCTAACCAGACTGATCTGACACCACAGGGTCCAAACCACACCGACCCTAACCAGACTGATCTGACACCACAGGGTCGCAACCACACCGACCCTAACCAGACTGATCTGACACCACAGGGTTCAAACCACACTGACCCTAACCAGACTGATCTGACACCACAGGGTCGCAACCACACCGACCTTAACCAGACTGATCTGACACCACAGGGTCCAAACCACACCGACCCTAACCAGACTGATCTGACACCACAGGGTCCAAACCATACCGACCCTAACCAGACTGATCTGACACCACAGGGATATACCACACCAACCCTAACCAGACTGATCTGACACCACAGGGATATACCACACCGACCCTAACCAGACTGATCTGACACCACAGGGTTCAAACCACACCGACCCTAACCAGACTGATCTGACACCACAGGGTTCAAACCACACCGACCCTAACCAGACTGATCTGACACCACAGGGTCCAAACCACACCGACCCTAAACAGACTGATCTGACACCACAGGGTCCAAACCACACCGACCCTAACCAGACTGATCTGACACCACAGGGATATACCACACCGACCCTAAACAGACTGATCTGACACCACAGGGTCGCAACCACACCGACCCTAACCAGACTGATCTGACACCACAGGGTCCAAACCACACCGACCCTAACCAGACTGATCTGACACCACAGGGATATACCACACCGACCCTAACCAGACTGATCTGACACCACAGGGTCCAAACCACACCGACCTTAACCAGACTGATCTGACACCACAGGGTCCAAACCACACCGACCCTAACCAGACTGATCTGACACCACAGGGTCGCAACCACACCGACCTTAACCAGACTGATCTGACACCACAGGGATATACCACACCAACCCTAACCAGACTGATCTGACACCACAGGGATATACCATACCAACCCTAACCAGACTGATCTGACACCACAGGGTCCAAACAACACCGACCCTAACCAGACTGATCTGACACCACAGGGTCCAAACCACACCGACCCTAACCAGACTGATCTGACACCACAGGGATATACCACACCAACCCTAACCAGACTGATCTGACACCACAGGGTCCAAACAACACCGACCCTAACCAGACTGATCTGACACCACAGGGTCCAAACCACACCGACCCTAACCAGACTGATCTGACACCACAGGGTCCAAACCACACCGACCCTAACCAGACTGATCTGACACCACAGGGTCCAAACAACACCGACCCTAACCAGACTGATCTGACACCACAGGGATATACCACACCGACCCTAACCAGACTGATCTGACACCACAGGGATATACCACACCGACCCTAACCAGACTGATCTGACACCACAGGGATATACCACACCGACCCTAACCAGACTGATCTGACACCACAGGGATATACCACACCGACCCTAACCAGACTGATCTGACACCACAGGGTCCAAACAACACCGACCCTAACCAGACTGATCTGACACCACAGGGTCCAAACCACACCGACCCTAACCAGACTGATCTGACACCACAGGGTCCAAACCACACCGACCCTAACCAGACTGATCTGACACCACAGGGTCCAAACCACACCGACCCTAACCAGACTGATCTGACACCACAGGGATATACCACACCAACCCTAACCAGACTGATCTGACACCACAGGGATATACCACACCAACCCTAACCAGACTGATCTGACACCACAGGGATATACCACACCGACCCTAACCAGACTGATCTGACACCACAGGGTCCAAACCACACCAACCCTAACCAGACTGATCTGACACCACAGGGATATACCACACCAACCCTAACCAGACTGATCTGACACCACAGTGATATACCACACCGACCCTAACCAGACTGATCTGACACCACAGGGATATACCACACCAACCCTAACCAGACTGATCTGACACCACAGTGATATACCACACCGACCCTAACCAGACTGATCTGACACCACAGGGATATACCACACCAACCCTAACCAGACTGATCTGACTGTGGTGGCAATGAAAGCAAGAACATTTTACATTTACATTACATGTAGACTCTCTGATCCAGAGCCACTACAGTAGTGAGTCATTTAACAGACTCTCTGATCCAGAGCCACTACAGTAGTGAGTCATTTAGCAGACTCTCTGATTCAGAGCCACTACAGTAGTGAGTCATTTAGCAGACTCTCTGATCCAGAGCCACTACAGTAGTGAGTCATTTAGCAGACTCTCTGATTCAGAGCCACTACAGTGGGGAGTCATTTAACAGACTCTCTGATCCAGAGCCACTACAGTAGTGAGTCATTTAGCAGACTCTCTGATTCAGAGCCACTACAGTGGGGAGTCATTTAACAGACTCTCTGATCCAGAGCCACTACAGTAGTGAGTCATTTAACAGACTCTCTGATCCAGAGCCACTACAGTAGTGAGTCATTTAGCAGACTCTCTGATCCAGAGCCACTACAGTAGTGAGTCATTTAACAGACTCTCTGATCCAGAGCCACTACAGTAGTGAGTCATTTAGCAGACTCTCTGATCCAGAGCCACTACAGTAGTGAGTCATTTAGCAGACTCTCTGATCCAGAGCCACTACAGTAGTGAGTCATTTAGCAGACTCTCTGATTCAGAGCCACTACAGTAGTGAGTCATTTAGCAGACTCTCTGATTCAGAGCCACTACAGTAGGGAGTCATTTAGCAGACTCTCTGATCCAGAGCCACTACAGTAGTGAGTCATTTAGCAGACTCTCTGATCCAGAGCCACTACAGTGGGGAGTCATTTAGCAGACTCTCTGATCCAGAGCCACTACAGTAGTGAGTCATTTAGCAGACTCTCTGATCCAGAGCCACTAGAGTGGGGAGTCATTTAGCAGACTCTCTGATCCAGAGCCACTACAGTAGTGAGTCATTTAGCAGACTCTCTGATCCAGAGCCACTACAGTAGTGAGTCATTTAGCAGACTCTCTGATCCAGAGCCACTACAGTAGTGAGTCATTTAGCAGACTCTCTGATCCAGAGCCACTAGAGTAGTGAGTCATTTAGCAGACTCTCTGATCCAGAGCCACTACAGTAGTGAGTCATTTAGCAGACTCTCTGATTCAGAGCCACTACAGTAGTGAGTCATTTAGCAGACTCTCTGATCCAGAGCCACTACAGTAGTGAGTCATTTAGCAGACTCTCTGATTCAGAGACACTACAGTAGTGAGTTATTTAGCAGACTCTCTGATCCAGAGCCACTACAGTAGTGAGTCATTTAGCAGACTCTCTGATTCAGAGCCACTACAGTAGTGAGTCATTTAGCAGACTCTCTGATCCAGAGCCACTACAGTAGTGAGTCATTTAGCAGACTCTCTGATCCAGAGCCACTACAGTAGTGAGTCATTTAGCAGACTCTCTGATCCAGAGCCACTACAGTAGTGAGTCATTTAACAGACTCTCTGATCCAGAGCCACTGCAGTAGTGAGTCATTTAGCAGACTCTCTGATCCAGAGATACTACAGTAGTGAGTCATTTAGCAGACTCTCTGATTCAGAGCCACTACAGTAGTGAGTCATTTAGCAGACTCTCTGATTCAGAGCCACTACAGTAGTGAGTCATTTAGCAGACTCTCTGATCCAGAGCCACTACAGTAGTGAGTCATTTAGCAGACTCTCTGATCCAGAGCCACTACAGTAGTGAGTCATTTAGCAGACTCTCTGATCCAGAGCCACTACAGTAGTGAGTCATTTAGCAGACTCTCTGATCCAGAGCCACTACAGTAGTGAGTCATTTAGCAGACTCTCTGATCCAGAGCCACTACAGTAGTGAGTCATTTAGCAGACTCTCTGATCCAGAGCCACTACAGTAGTGAGTCATTTAGCAGACTCTCTGATTCAGAGCCACTACAGTAGTGAGTCATTTAACAGACTCTCTGATCCAGAGACACTACAGTAGTGAGTCATTTAGCAGACTCTCTGATTCAGAGCCACTACAGTAGTGAGTCATTTAGCAGACTCTCTGATCCAGAGATACTAAAGTAGTGAGTCATTTAACAGACTCTCTGATCCAGAGCCACTACAGTAGTGAGTCATTTAGCAGACTCTCTGATCCAGAGCCACTACAGTAGTGAGTCATTTAGCAGACTCTCTGATCCAGAGCCACTACAGTAGTGAGTCATTTAACAGACTCTCTGATCCAGAGCCACTACAGTAGTGAGTCATTTAGCAGACTCTCTGATCCACTACAGTAGTGAGTCATTTAACAGACTCTCTGATCCAGAGCCACTACAGTAGTGAGTCATTTAGCAGACTCTCTGATCCAGAGCCACTACAGTAGTGAGTCATTTAGCAGACTCTCTGATTCAGAGCCACTACAGTAGTGAGTTATTTAGCAGACTCTCTGATCCAGAGCCACTACAGTAGTGAGTCATTTAGCAGACTCTCTGATTCAGAGCCACTACAGTAGTGAGTTATTTAGCAGACTCTCTGATCCAGAGCCACTACAGTAGTGAGTCATTTAGCAGACTCTCTGATCCAGAGCCACTACAGTAGTGAGTCATTTAGCAGACTCTCTGATCCAGAGCCACTACAGTAGTGAGTCATTTAACAGACTCTCTGATCCAGAGCCACTACAGTAGTGAGTCATTTAGCAGACTCTCTGAGCCAGAGCCACTTACAGTAGTGAGTCATTTAACAGACTCTCTGATCCAGAGCCACTACAGTAGTGAGTCATTTAGCAGACTCTCTGATTCAGAGCCACTACAGTAGTGAGTCATTTAGCAGACTCTCTGATCCAGAGCCACTACAGTAGTGAGTCATTTAGCAGACTCTCTGAGCCAGAGCCACTTACAGTAGTGAGTCATTTAACAGACTCTCTGATCCAGAGCCACTACAGTAGTGAGTCATTTAGCAGACTCTCTGATCCAGAGCCACTACAGTAGTGAGTCATTTAGCAGACTCTCTGATCCAGAGCCACTACAGTAGTGAGTCATTTAGCAGACTCTCTGATCCAGAGCCACTACAGTAGTGAGTCATTTAGCAGACTCTCTGATCCAGAGCCACTACAGTAGTGAGTCATTTAGCAGACTCTCTGATCCAGAGCCACTACAGTAGTGAGTCATTTAGCAGACTCTCTGATTCAGAGCCACTACAGTAGTGAGTCATTTAGCAGACTCTCTGATCCAGAGCCACTACAGTAGTGAGTCATTTAGCAGACTCTCTGATCCAGAGCCACTACAGTAGTGAGTCATTTAGCAGACTCTCTGATCCAGAGCCACTACAGTAGTGAGTCATTTAGCAGACTCTCTGATCCAGAGCCACTACAGTAGTGAGTCATTTAGCAGACTCTCTGATCCAGAGGGCACCCAGCTGAAAGTCAACTGGCAATTGTCCTTCTGTTGAACCAGACTCCAGTGAACTAGACTCCAGTGAACCAGACTCCAGTGAACCAGACTCCAGTGAACTAGACTCCAGTGAACCAGACTCCGGTGAACTAGACTCCAGTGAACCAGACTCCAGTGAACCAGACTCCAGTGAACCAGACTCCAGTGAACTAGACTCCAGTGAACCAGACTCCAGTGAACCAGACTCCAGTGAACCAGATTCCAGTGAACCAGAATCCAGTGAACCAGACTCCGGTGAACCAGACTCCAGTGAACCAGACTCCAGTGAACCAGACTCCAGTGAACTAGACTCCAGTGAACTAGACTCCAGTGAACCAGACTCCAGTGAACCAGACTCCAGTGAACCAGACTCCAGTGAACTAGACTCCAGTGAACTAGACTCCAGTGAACCAGACTCCGGTGAACTAGACTCCAGTGAACCAGACTCCAGTGAACCAGACTCCAGTGAACCAGACTCCAGTGAACCAGACTCCGGTGAACTAGACTCCAGTGAACTAGACTCCAGTGAACCAGACTCCAGTGAACCAGACTCCAGTGAACCAGACTCCAGTGAACCAGACTCCAGTGAACCATATTCAAAGTGAACCAGACTCCAGTGAACCAGACTCCGGTGAACTAGACTCCAGTGAACTAGACTCCAGTGAACCAGACTCCAGTGAACCATATTCAAAGTGAACCAGACTCCAGTGAACCAGATTCCAGTGAACCAGATTCCAGTGAACCAGACTCCAGTGAACCAGACTCCAGTGAACCAGACTCCAGTGAACCAGATTCCAGTGAACCATATTCCAGTGAACCAGACTCCGGTGAACTAGACTCCAGTGAACTAGACTCCAGTGAACCAGACTCCAGTGAACCATATTCAAAGTGAACCAGACTCCAGTGAACCAGATTCCAGTGAACCAGATTCCAGTGAACCAGACTCCAGTGAACCAGACTCCAGTGAACCAGACTCCAGTGAACCAGATTCCAGTGAACCATATTCCAGTGAACCAGACTCCAGTGAACCAGATTCCAGTGAACCAGACTCCAGTGAACCAGATTCCAGTGAACCAGTCTCCTGTTTTTTTTTAATTAATTTTTTTATATGCGATGAAGTCCTTTAGCTTGACAGGGTCCATGTATCCATGGCCTGACATGTCAGTTCATTCAGAGAAGCTGGGAGCTGTCAAGAGGTTGAGCTGTACTCCCATCAGATAAGATGTAAGAGAAGCACAGCGGGACCAGGAACACACAGAGAGGCAGGTCTCTAAGGAAATGCGGAAATGTACTGCTCACCAAGGAAGGGCAGACACCTCGCGCTTCGCAGGGAGGGATGGTAGACGACGCTCCACTCCAAATGCCGCATCTAACAGGTCGACAGGTTAAGCAGACTCCAGGCAGACAGCGAGGTCAAACCCAGAAACTAATCCAATTAACATTCCTCAATCATCACCCAACAGCATGACTTTCTCTCTTGTTAATCTCTCTCTCTCTCTCTCTCTAACTCCCCATCTCTCTCTCTCTTTCTCTCTCTCTCTCTCTCTCTCTCTCATTATTTATGATGAGAAGCCTATACTAGAGAAATGTGAAGTTTTAAATGAAATAAGGTTGTTAATGTGGGTGATTGTTAAAAGGACAATATGGCTGCAAACATCAAACGAGCAGCAGGTCATTAAAAAAAACGCAGCACATTAATGTTGGGAATGTATTGTTCCGTTTCTCGTTATCGCAGTCTGAATGTTTGCCTCTTTGCCCGTGTTGAAATGAGAGTGGGAGCAGAGCTGAGAGGACTGGGCTGTCACTGGGGTACGCTGGGTTTAATCTGGATGACCTGAGACCTCACTCCCCTTCCCCTGAGATCTCACTCCAACTTCCCCTGCCCTGAGATCTCACTCCCCTTCCCCTGAGATTTCACTCCGCTTCCCCTGAGACCTCACTCCCCTTCCCCTGAGATCTCACTCCGCTTCCCCTGAGACCTCACTCCCCTTCCCCTGAGATCTCACTCCCCTTCCCCTGAGACCTCACTCCCCTTCCCCTGAGACCTCACTCCCCTTCCCCTGGGATCTCACTCCGCTTCCCCTGAGATCTCACTCCGCTTCCCCTGAGATCTCACTCCCCTTCCCCTGAGATCTCACTCCCCTTCCCCTGAGATCTCACTCCACTTCCCCTGCCCTGAGATCTCACTCCGCTTCCACTGAGATCTCACTCCCCTTCCACTGCCCTGAGATCTCACTCCGCTTCCACTGCCCTGAGATCTCACTCTGCTTCCCCTGCCCTGAGATCTCACTCCGCTTCCCCTGAGATCTCACTCCCCTTCCCCTGATACCTCAGGAAGAGTAGCCGCTGCCTTGACAGGAACTAATGGGGATCCATAAAAAACCCAGGAAGAGTAGCTGCTGCCTTGGCAGGAACTAATGGGGATCCATAATAAACCCCAGGAAGAGTAGCTGCTGCCTTGCCAGGAACTAATGGGGATCCATAATAAACCCCAGGAAGAGTAGCTGCTGCCTTGGCAGGAACTAATGGGGATCCATAATAAACCCCAGGAAGAGTAGCTGCTGCCTTGGCAGGAACTAACGGGGATCCATAATAAACCCCAGGAAGAGTAGCTGCTGCTTTTGTAACAGCTAATGGGGATCCATAATAAAATAAAATGAAAAAAATATATATATATTTAAAAAAAAATGCTCATGCAGACATCAGCTAATGGGGGTTGAACATAAAGAATAAATAATAGGAGAGATGTTTAAGAGTCAGTAGGTGTGTTGTCTTGCCACTGAGGCCAGGCCAGGACCAACGCGGCTCGTTTCAACACGAGTATCTCATCTCGTCTAAGGTCGTTGGTATTACAACGACATCACACTGTATTATTGTTTAAACACGAGATGAGAGTCCACGGCTGAATCTCAAACAGCACCTTATTCCCTACGTAGCCCAATAGGGCTCTGGTTAAAAGTAGTGCACCTACATAAGAGGAATAGGGTGCAATTTTGGGACTCATCCCAGCCCATGTAGCGGTATCTATATTAATAGCAGGTTGTCTCTGGATCGTTCTGAGGCCAAACCAAACGGAGGGTATAGGACTTGGCTCACTGTTCTGCTCTGTAGTTGCTTTCAGATAAAACAGACCAGCAGCTGGGAAAGAAAAGCGTGTGGATTAAATTCACTCTCTACCCCCTTTTCAACATGGACCTAACCCTCCAGTGTTTGCAGATACGAAGGGTATGGGTTAGATCTACAGCAGTGAAGTGGTTGAGTTTCCACCATATTTCTTCCATCTTACAAAATATGCAAACATCGAAGGGCTAGGGCCAGGGGGGGGGGAGAGGAGAGGAGAGGAGATTTGGATTGAACCATATTTTGTCTCGCTAGGAGACATTTCCTGTCAGAGAAGGATAAAGGTAGAAAGCTAGCTACACTACCTAACATCATATCCGTCAATTCCCCAGTCCAGAATGGGAATAGGAAGAAACTGTGTCAAACATGTGATTTACAGAACAACGATCTATCAGGAACAGCATATTCCACTACATCAATCAGAAATATCTGTCTATGGAAACTCCTATTGACCCATACATCCTACAGCCACTCCCATAGAGATACATACTGAAACTCCCATAGAGATACATACTGAAACTCCCATAGAGATACATACTGAAACTCCCATAGAGATACATACTGAAACTACCATAGAGATACATACTGAAACTCCCATAGAGATACATACTGAAACTCCGATAGAGATACATACTGAAACTCCCATAGAGATACATACTGAAACTCCCATAGAGATACTGAAATTCCCATAAAGATACATACTGAAACTCCCATAGAGATACATACTGAAACTCCCATAGAGATACATACTGAAACTCCCATAGAGATACATACTGAAACTCCCATAGAGATACTGAAACTCCCATAGAGATACATACTGAAACTCCCATAGAGATACTGAAACTCCCATAGAGATACATACTGAAACTCCCATAGAGATACATACTGAAACTCCCATAGAGATACTGAAACTCCCATAGAGATACATACTGAAACTCCCATAGAGATACATACTGAAACTCCCATAGAGATACATACCGAAACTCCCATAGAGATACATACTGAAACTCCCATAGAGATACATACTGAAACTCCCATAGAGATACATACCGAAACTCCCATAGAGATACATACTGAAACTCACATAGAGATACATACTGAAACTCCCATAGAGATACATACTGAAACTCCCATAGAGATACATACCGAAACTCCCATAGAGATACATACTGAAACTCCCATAGAGATACTGAAACTCCCATAGCTATCCATACTGAAACTCCCATAGAGATACATACTGAAACTCCCATAGAGATACATACTGAAACTCCCATAGAGATACATACTGAAACAATGTTAAGTCTGAGAGATATGAAAGGGACGATGATGGTTGAGGTTTTGAATTTCAGTGATACAAATCACCAGTCCCAGTCTACATACCTTTCTTGGGGTTAGCAATAGACCTCTAAGGTTCATAAATATCCCCAAGGACAAGGTGACCTGTGTAGAACTACACTCAATACCTTATCATCACACATCAACGCCAATTGAGTTTCATAGTCGCTAAGTAAATCAATAGCATGCTAACCATGTTTCTGCAGGAACGAGGTGGTGAGGGGGCAGTGTTGGACAACAACCTCTGTGTGAAGTGGGACAGTCACATCGAGCTCGCAGTAGGTAATTGTGTCATTCCATCACAAGCACAGAGACACAGGGAGAGAGGGGCGGGAGGGAGAGAGAGAGAGAGAGAGAGAGACTGAGGGAGAGAGGGGCGGGAGGGAGAGAGAGAGAGAGAGACAGGGAGAGAGGGGCGGGAGGGAGAGAGAGAGAGACTGAGGGAGAGAGGGGCGGGAGGGAGAGAGAGAGAGAGAGACAGGGAGAGAGGGGCGGGAGGGAGAGAGAGAGAGAGAGAGAGACTGAGACACAGGGAGAGAGGGGCGGGAGGGAGAGAGAGAGAGAGACTGAGACACAGGCAGAGAGGGGCGGGAGGGAGAGAGAGAGAGAGAGAGACTGAGACACAGGGAGAGAGGGGCGGGAGGGAGAGAGAGAGAGAGAGACTGAGGGAGAGAGGGGCGGGAGGGAGAGAGAGAGAGAGACTGAGACACAGGGAGAGAGGGGCGGGAGGGAGAGAGAGAGAGAGACTGAGGGAGAGAGGGGCGGGAGGGAGAGAGAGAGAGAGAGACTGAGACACAGGGAGAGAGGGGCGGGAGGGAGAGAGAGAGAGAGAGACTGAGACACAGGGAGAGAGGGGCGGGAGAGAGAGAGAGAGAGAGAGAGAGAGACTCAGACACAGGGAGAGAGGGGCGGGAGAGAGAGAGAGAGAGAGAGAGAGAGAGAGACTGAGACACAGGGAGAGAGGGGCGGGAGAGAGAGAGAGACTGAGACACAGGGAGAGAGGGGCGGGAGGGAGAGAGAGAGAGACTGAGACACAGGGAGAGAGGGGCATGAGAGAGAGAGAGAGAGAGAGAGAGAGAGAGACTGAGACAGAGGGAGAGAGGGGCGGGAGGGAGAGAGAGAGAGAGAGAGAGACTGAGGGAGAGAGGGGCGGGAGGGAGAGAGACAGACAGAGGGAGACAGAGGAGAGGGGGAGGGAGAGAGACAGACAGACAGAGGGAGACAGAAGAGAGGGAGAGAGACGGGGCCAGACCAGCCAGCCAGTCAGAATCAGACAGGGCCAGACCAGACCCGCCAGTCAGAACAGAAAAGGGGAGACCAGATAAATCAGACAGGGCCAGACCAGCCAGCCAGAATCAGACAGGGCCAGACCAGCCAGTCAGTCAGAATCAGACAGGGTCAGACCAGCCAGCCAGTCAGAATCAGACAGGGCCAGACCAGCCAGCCAGTCAGAATCAGACAGCCCCTTCCTGTTGGGCGGAGATTAAACAGCCCCTTCCTGTTGGGCGGAGATTAAACAGCCCCTTCCTGTTGGGGTGGAGATTAAACAGCTCCTTCCTGTTGGGGCGGAGATTAAACAGTCCCTCCCTGTTGGGCGGAGATTAAACAGCCCCTCCCTGTGGGGCGGAGATTTAACAGCCCCTCCCTGTGGGGCGGAGGTTAAACAGCCCCTTCCTGTTGGGCGGAGATTAAACAGCCCCTCCCTGTTGGGCGGAGATTTAACAGCCCCTCCCTGTTGGGCGGCGGAGATTAAACAGCCCCTCCCTGTTGGGCGGAAATTAAACAGCCCCTTCCTGTTGGGGCGGAGATTAAACAGCCCCTTCCTGCTGGGGCGGAGATTAAACAGCCCCTTCCTGTTGGGGCGGAGATTAAACAGCCCCTTCCTGTTGGGGCGGAGATTAAACAGCCCCTTCCTGTTGGGGCGGAGATTAAACAGCCCCTTCCTGTTGGGGCGGAGATTAAACAGCCCCTCCTCATATGTCTTCACAGAAGCGAGAGAGGAAGATTGAGGGAGGGATGGTGGGATTGCCTCTAACGACCACAGAGCTAGCTAGCTGGTTTTTAAAATGACCTCTATCCGTACTCTCAAAACCCTTGTGATATGATCTAAGAGGCAGTTTAAAGCTAACCACAGTACTGACTGGTAATTTCCTGGTTGGGAAGTTTTAGCGCTTGGCTAACTACACAGGCACTAGCCGCCCTATGGCTTTCTATGTCCTAACAACACCTTATACATGGCTTATCATCTAGAGATGGCATGTAGGAGCTGGATGGCATCCTGATGGATAAGCCATTACTAATACATGGAGAGGAGGGAGGAGGGAGGGAGGGAGGGAGGGAGGGAGGGAGGGAGGGAGGGAGGGAGGGAGGGAGGGAGGGAGGGAGGGAGGGAGGGAGGGAGGGAGGGAGGGAGGGATGGATGGAGGGAGGGAGGGATGGAGGGAGGGAGGGAGGGAGGCAGGCAGGGGAGGGAGGGAGGGAGGGAGGGAGGGATGGAGGGAGGAGGGAGGGAGGGAGGGATGGAGGGAGGGAGGGAGGTATGGAGGGAGAGACAGAGAGTAATATGTGAGCTAATGTGAGTAACACTACATCAGGTACCCAGCTGCTCCCTCCCTCCCTCCCTCCTTCCCTCCCTCCCTCCCTCCCTCCCTACATCTCTCCATCCCTCCCTCCATCCCTCCCTCCCTGCCTCCATACCTCCCTCTATCCATCCATCCCTCCCTCCATCCCTCCCTCCCTGCCCCCAGACCTCCCTCCCTCCCTACATCCCTCCCTACCTGCCTGCCTCCCTCCCTCCCTACATCCCTCCCTGCCTGCCTGCCTCCCTCCCTCCCTGCCTCCCTCCCTCCATCCCTCCCTCCCTGTCTCCATCCCTCCCTCCCTGTCTCCATCCCTCCCTCCCTGTCTCCCTCCCTCCCTCCCTCCCTCCCTACATCCCTCCCTGCCTGCCTGCCTGCCTCCCTCCCTCCCTGCCTCCCTCCCTCCATCCCTCCCTCCCTGTCTCCATCCCTCCCTCCCTGTCTCCATCCCTCCCTCCCTGTCTCCCTCCCTCCCTGTCTCCCTCCCTCCCTCCCTCCTTTCTCAGAAAAGGCAATTTAAGTCAATTAAGCAGAAAATCAGTCAGAAAATGAATTATCCAGCCTTCTGATCTCATCAGGACCGCATGCTGATCAAGAGGGCAGATTATCACACTAAAATTACAGTTTTAAAAAAATCCCCTTGTAACCATGGTCACCTTACCTACCCTCTCTGTCTGCTTCCCAAATGGCTCCCTATTCCCTATGTAGTGCACTAATTTAGACAAGAGCCCTATGGAACCCTATTCCCTATATAGTGCACTACTTTATAGACAAGAGCCTATAGGGCAGTAGACTGGCACATGAGGCAAGTCAAAATTAGTGCAATTGTATAGGGGGGGTAGGGGAGTCATTTAGGACACACACCCACTTCACCCTTTCTGTTAGGCCAAGGTGAACCAAGGGAAGAGGAGGCTGCTCTTCACAAATCAATATAGATACACAAGCAGCCTTCAATTATATATCAAGTGTTGTTGGTTTTATGTACCAATCAACGCAACAATGCCTTCCCCCAAAACACACCTGTGTCTCAAATCGCACCCTAATTCCTATATATAGCCCATATGGACCCTGGTCAAAAGTAGTGCACCATAATAGGGAATAGGGTGCCACATTTGGGACGTAGTTGGAACTGAACTCTCTCTGCAGCTTGAAAACCCGTGGAACAAAATAACTATTCAGCATCTCCTAGCAACAAAGGAAGCCCATTCACACAGCCACTCACGACAACACAGCTGCTGCTCTTTTCAGAACTACACTTCAAGTCTACCGTTCAGAGTGAATGAATCAGCTCCAAGTGAATCAGCTCCAAGTGAATCAGCTCCAAGTGAATCAGTTCCAAGGTATTGTTCCCTTTTCTACTGTTCAGAGTGAATGAATCAGCTCCAAGTGAATCAGCTCCAAGTGAATCAGCTCCAAGGTATTGTTCCCTTTTCTACTGTTCAGTTTGAATGAATCAGCTCCAAGTGAATCAGCTCCAAGTGAATCAGCTCCAAGGTATTGCTCCCTTTTCTACTGTTCAGAGTGAATGAATCAGCTCCAAGTGAATCAGCTCCAAGTGAATCAGCTCCAAGGTATTGTTCCCTTTTCTACTGTTCAGTTTGAATGAATCAGCTCCAAGTGAATCAGCTCCAAGTGAATCAGCTCCAAGGTATTGTTCCATTTTCTACTGTTCAGAGTGAATGAATCAGCTCCAAGTGAATCAGCTCCAAGTGAATCAGCTCCAAGGTATTGCTCCCTTTTCTACTGTTCAGAGTGAATGAATCAGCTCCAAGTGAATCAGCTCCAAGTGAATCAGCTCCAAGTGAATCAGTTCCAAGGTATTGTTCCCTTTTCTACTGTTCAGAGTGAATGAATCAGCTCCAAGTGAATCAGCTCCAAGTGAATCAGCTCCAAGTGAATCAGTTCCAAGGTATTGTTCCATTTCTACTGTTCAGAGTGAATGAATCAGCTCCAAGGTATTGATCCGTTTCTACTGTTCAGAGTGAATGAATCAGCTCCAAGGTATTGATCCGTTTCTACTGTTCAGAGTGAATGAATCAGCTCCAAGTGAATCAGCTCCAAGGTATTGTTCCATTTTCTGCTGTTCAGAGTGAATGAATCAGATCCAAGTGAATCAGCTCCAAGTGAATCAGTTCCAAAGTATTGTTCCATTTTCTACTGTTCAGAGTGAATGAATCAGCTCCAAGTGAATCAGTTCCAAGGTATTGTTCCCTTTTCTACTGTTCAGAGTGAATGAATCAGCTCCAAGTGAATCAACTCCAAGTGAATCAGCTCCAAGTGAATCAGCTCCAAGTGAATCAGCTCCAAGTGAATCAGCTCCAAGGTATTGCTCCCTTTTCTACTGTTCAGAGTGAATGAATCAGCTCCAAGTGAATCAGCTCCAAGTGAATCAGCTCCAAGGTATTGCTCCATTTTCCTTTTATATATTCAGAAACGTATTGTATTTGTCCTCGGAGCATGTGCAGACCAGCTGGCTGAAGTGTTTACGGAGATATTCAGTCTCTCCCTATCCCAGTCTGTTGTCCCCACCTGCTTCAAGATGTTCACCATTGGGGATGGCTGACGTTTTAAGGGGCTCCTAACCAACTTCCTTCGCATTAATGCTCATCTACATTTTACATTTACGTCATTTAGCAGACGCTCTTATCCAGGGCGACTTACAAATTGGTGCATTCACCTTATGATATCCAGTGGAACAACCACTTTACAATAGTACATCTATATCTTTTAAGGGGGGGGGTTAGAAGGATTACTTTATCCTATCCCAGGTATTCCTTAAAGAGGTGGGGTTTCAGGTGTCTCCGGAAGGTGGTGATTGACTCCGCTGTCCTGGCGTCGTGAGGGAGCTTGTTCCACCATTGGGGTGCCAGAGCAGCGAACAGTTTTGACTGGGCTGAGCGGGAACTGTGCTTCCTCAGAGGTAGGGAGGCGAGCAGGCCAGAGGTGGATGAACGCAGTGCCCTTGTTTGGGTGTAGGGCCTGATCAGAGCCTGAAGGTACGGAGGTGCCGTTCCCCTCACGGCTCCGTAGGCAATCACCATGGTCTTGTAGCGGATGCGAGCTTCAACTGGAAGCCAGTGGAGAGAGCGGAGGAGCGGGGTGACGTGAGAGAACTTGGGAAGGTTGAACACCAGACGGGCTGCGGCGTTCTGGATGAGTTGTAGGGGTTTAATGGCACAGGCAGGGAGCCCAGCCAACAGCGAGTTGCAGTAATCCAGACGGGAGATGACAAGTGCCTGGATTAGGACCTGCGCAGCTTCCTGTGTGAGGCAGGGTCGTACTCTGCGAATGTTGTAGAGCATGAACCTACAGGGTACAGTACAGTACCCTACTCTACTGCACCCTACACTACCCTACTGTACCCTACTGTACTGCACCTTACTGTACCCTACTGTACCCTACTGTACTGTACCCTACTGTACTGTACCCTACTGTACTGTACACTACTGTACCCTACTGTACTGTACCCTACTGTACCCTACCCCACCCTACTGCACCCTACTGTTCTGTACCCTACTGTACCCTACTGTTCTGTACCCTACTGTACTGTACCCTACTGTACTGTACCCTACTGTACCCTACTGTTCTGTACCCTACTGTACCCTACTGTACTGTACCCTACTGTACCCTGCTGTTCTGTACCCTACTGTACCCTACTGTTCTGTACCCTACTGTACCCTACTGTTCTGTACCCTACTGTACTGTACCCTACTGTTCTGTACCCTACTGTACCCTACTGTTCTGTACCCTACTGTACTGCACCCTACTGTACTGTACCCTACTGTACCCTACTGTACTGTACCCTACTGTACCCTACTGCACCCTACTGTTCTGTACCCTACTGTACCCTACTGTTCTGTACCCTACTGTACCCTACTGTACTGTACCCTACTGTACTGTACCCTACTGTACTGTACCCTACTGTACCCTACTGTACTGTAACCTACTGTACCCTACTGCACCCTACTGTTCTGTACCCTACTGTACCCTACTGTTCTGTACCCTACTGTACCCTACTGTACTGTACCCTACTGTACTGTACCCTACTGCACCCTACTGTTCTGTATCCTACTGTACCCTACTGTTCTGTACCCTACTGTACTGTACCCTACTGCACCCTACTGTACTGTACCCTACTGTACCCTACTGTACTGTACCCTACTGTACCCTACTGTACTGTACCCTACTGTACCCTACTGTACTGTACCCTACTGTACCCTACTGTACTGTACCCTACTGTACCGTACCCTACTGTACCCTACTGTTCTGTACCCTACTGTACCCTACTGTACTGTACCCTACTGCACCCTACTGCACCCTACTGTTCTGTACCCTACTGTACTGCACCCTACTGTACTGTACCCTACTGTACCCTACTGTACTGTACCCTACCTGACCCTACTGCACCCTACTGTTCTGTACCCTACTGTACCCTACTGTTCTGTACCCTACTGTACCCTACTGTACTGTACCCTACTGTACTGTACCCTACTGTACCCTACTGTACTGTAACCTACTGTACCCTACTGCACCCTACTGTTCTGTACCCTACTGTACCCTACTGTTCTGTACCCTACTGTACCCTACTGTACTGTACCCTACTGTACTGTACCCTACTGTACTGTACCCTACTGCACCCTACTGTTCTGTATCCTACTGTACCCTACTGTTCTGTACCCTACTGTACCCTACTGTACTGTACCCTACTGCACCCTACTGTACTGTACCCTACTGTACCCTACTGTACTGTACCCTACTGTACCCTACTGTACTGTACCCTACTGTACCCTACTGTACTGTACCCTACTGTACCGTACCCTACTGTACCCTACTGTTCTGTACCCTACTGTACCCTACTGTACTGTACCCTACTGCACCCTACTGCACCCTACTGTTCTGTACCCTACTGTACCCTACTGTACTGTACCCTACTGTACCCTACTGTACTGTACCCTACTGTACCCTACTGTACTGTACCCTACTGTACTCTACTGTACTGTACACTACTGTACCCTACTGTACTGTACCCTACTGTACCGTACCCTACTGTACTGTACCCTACTGTACCCTACTGTTCTGTACCCTACTGCACCCTACTGTACTGTACCCTACTGTACCCTACTGTACTGTACCCTACTGTACCCTACTGTACCCTACTGTACTGTACCCTACTGTACCCTACTGTACTGTACCCTACTGTACCCTACTGTTCTGTACCCTACTGTTCTGTACCCTACTGTACCCTACTGTACTGTACCCTACTGTACTGTACCCTACTGTACCCTACTGTACTGTACCCTACTGTACCCTACTGGACCCTACTGTACTGTACCCTACTGTACTGTACCCTACTGTACCCTACTGGACCCTACTGTACTGTACCCAACCCTACTGTACCCTACTGTACCCTACTGTACTGTACCCTAGTGGACCCTACTGTACTGTACCCTACTGTACCCTACTGTACTGTACCCTACTGTACTCTACTGTACCCTACTGTACTGTACCCTACTGTACCCTACTGTACTGTACCCTACTGTACCCTACTGTACCCTACTGTACTGTACCCTACTGTACTGTACCCTACTGTACCCTACTGTACTGTACCCTACTGTACCCTACTGTACCCTACTGTACTCTTTGTTTTTAGTTTTACCCCTTTTTCGCATTAATTTTCATGGTTTCCAATTGATATTTACTGTCTTGTCTCATCGCTGCAACTCCCGTACGGACTCGGGAGAGGTCGAAGGTCGAGAGCCATGCGTCCTCCGAAACACGACCCAACCAAGCCGCACTTCTTCTTGACACAATGCCCATCCAACCAGGAAGCCAGCCGCACCAATATGTCGGAGGAAAACACCGTACACCTGGCGACCTGGTCAGCATGCACTGCACCCGGGCCCGCCACAGGAGTCGCTAGTGTGCGATGGGACAAGGATATCCCTGCCGGGCCAAACCCTCCCCTAACACGGACGACGCCGGGCCAACTGTGTGCCGGCTGCGACAGGGCCTGGACTCGTACCCAGAATCTCTAGTGACACAGCTAGCAACTGCGATGCAGTGCCTTAGACCACTGCGCCACTCGGGAGGCCAACACTCCTCTATTCTACTGTACCCTTTAAAATATCTACTTCTGTACATACAGTCTCATTCCTAGTGTATATTTCTGGGTATATTCATAGGTTGCATGTGGATCACTGTTATTGGGTTGTTAACTGGATTGGTTCTGACATTTCAGGATTTCTTGTTTTTAAGTTTTTGATTGTTTGCTTAACTGTTTGACATGCACCATCATGCACCATCAAGAGCTGGTAACACAAGTATTTAACTGCGCCATCAAGAGCTGGTAACACAAGCATTTAACTGCGCCGTCAGGAGCTGGTAACACAAGCATTTAACTGCGCCATCAAGAGCTGGTAACACAGGCATTTAACTGCGCCGTCAGGAGCTGGTAACACAAGCATTTAACTGCGCCGTCAGGAGCTGGTAACACAAGTATTTAACTGCGCCGTCAGAAGCTGGTAACACAAGCATTTAACTGCACCGTCAGGAGCTGGTAACACAAGCATTTAACTGCGCCATCAGGAGCTGGTAACACAAGCATTTAACTGCACCGTCAGGAGCTGGTAACACAAGCATTTAACTGCGCCGTCAGGAGCTGGTAACACAAGCATTTAACTGCACCGTCAGGAGCTGGTAACACAAGCATTTAACTGTGCCGTTAGGAGCTGGTAACACAAGCATTTAACTGCACCGTCAGGAGCTGGTAACACAAGCATTTAACTGCGCCGTTAGGAGCTGGTAATACAAGTATTTAACTGCACCGTCAGGAGCTGGTAACACAAGCATTTAACTGCGCCGTCAGGAGCTGGTAACACAAGCATTTAACTGCACCGTCAGGAGCTGGTAACACAAGCATTTAACTGCGCCGTCAGGAGCTGGTAACACAAGCATTTAACTGCACCGTTAGGAGCTGGTAACACATTTAATCCATCTGTTAAACTGTGTACGCCACCAATAAACGTTGATTTGATAGCTAATGAAATAAAGGACAGATAAACGCTGATCACCCAAGCCAGGGGTGAACTGAGTAGAGGACTTTGACAAGGCTGGGGTAGGGCTGGGGTAGGGCTGGGGTAGGGCTGGGGTAGGGTTGTGACAGGGCTGGGGTAGGGCTGGGGTAGGGTTGTGACAGGGCTGGGGTAGGGCTGGGGTAGGGCTGGGGTAGGGTTGTGACAGGGGCTGGGGTAGGGCTGGGGTAGTGCTGGGGTAGGGTTGTGACAGGGCTGGGGTAGGGCTGGGGTAGGGCTGGGGTAGGGTTGTGACAGGGCTGGGGTAGGGCTGGGGTAGGGCTGGGGTAGGGTTGTGACAGGGCTGGGGTAGGACTGGGGTAGGGCTGGGATAGGGCTGGGGTAGGGTTGTGATAGGGCTGGGGTAGGGTTGTGATAGGGCTGGGGTAGGGCTGGGGTAGGGCTGGGGTAGGGTTGTGACATGGATGGGGTAGGGCTGGGGTAGGGTTGTGACAGGGCTGGGGTAGGGCAAGGGTAGGGTTGTGATAGGGCTGGGGTAGGGTTGTGATAGGGCTGGGGTAGGGTTGTGATAGGGCTGGGTAAGGTAGGGCTGGGGTATGGTTGTGATAGGGCTGGGTAAGGTAGGGCTGGGGTAGGGTTGTGACAGGGCTGGGTAAGGTAGGGCTGCGGTATGGTTGTGATAGGGCTGGGTAAGGTAGGGCTGGGGTAGGGTTGTGATAGGGCTGGGTAAGGTAGGGCTGGGGGAGGGTTGTGATAGGGCTGGGTAAGGTAGGGCTGGGGTAGGGTTGTGATAGGGCTGGTAAGGTAGGGCTGGGGTAGGGTTGTGATAGGGCTGGGGTAGGGGTTGTGATAGGGCTGGGGTAGGTTTGTGACAGGGCTGGGTAAGGTAGGGCTGGGGTAGGGTTGTGACAGGGCTGGGTAAGGTAGGGCTGGGGTAGGGTTGTGACAGGGCTGGGTAAGGTAGGGCTGGGGTAGGGCTGGGGTATGGTTGTGATAGGGCTGGGTAGGGCTGGGGTAGGGTTGTGATAGGGCTGGGTAAGGTAGGGCTGGGGTAGGGTTGTGATAGGGCTGGGTAAGGTAGGGGCTGGGGTAGGGTTGTGATAGGGCTGGGTAAGGTAGGGCTGGGGTAGGGTTGTGACAGGGCTGGGTAAGGTAGGGCTGGGGTAGGGTTGTGATAGGGCTGGGGTAGGGTTGTGATAGGGCTGGGTAAGGTAGGGCTGGAGTAGGGTTGTGATAGGGCTGGGGTAGGGTTGTGATAGGGCTGGGTAAGGTAGGGCTGGGGTAGGGTTGTGATAGGGCTGGGTAAGGTAGGGCTGGGGTAGGGGTTGTGATAGGGCTGGGGTAGGGTTGTGACAGGGCTGGGGTAGGGCTGGGGTAGGGTTATGATAGGGCTGGGGTAGGGTTGTGATAGGGCTGGGGTAGGGCTGGGGTAGGGCTGTGATAGGGCTGGGGTAGGGCTGTGATAGGGCTGGGGTAGGGTTGTGATAGGGCTGGGTAAGGTAGGGCTGGGGTAGGGTTGTGATAGGGCTGGGGTAGGGTTGTGATAGGGCTGGGTAAGGTAGGGCTGGGGTAGGGGTTGTGATAGGGCTGGGTAAGGTAGGGGCTGGGGTAGGGTTGTGACAGGGCTGGGTAAGGTAGGGGTGGGGTAGGGTAGTGATAGGGCTGGGTAAGGTAGGGCTGGGGTAGGGGTTGTGATAGGGCTGGGTAAGGTAGGGCTGGGGTAGGGTAGTGATAGGGCTGGGTAAGGTAGGGGCTGGGGTAGGGTTGTGATAGGGCTGGGGTAGGGCTGGGGTAGGGCTGGGGTAGGGTTGTGACAGGGCTGGGGTAGGGCTGGGGTAGTGCTGGGGTAGGGTTGTGACAGGGCTGGGGTAGGGCTGGGGTAGGGCTGGGGTAGGGTTGTGACAGGGCTGGGGTAGGGCTGGGGTAGGGGCTGGGTAGGGTTGTGACAGGGCTGGGGTAGGACTGGGGTAGGGGCTGGGATAGGGCTGGGGTAGGGTTGTGATAGGGCTGGGGTAGGGTTGTGATAGGGCTGGGGTAGGGCTGGGGTAGGGCTGGGGTAGGGTTGTGACATGGATGGGGTAGGGCTGGGGTAGGGTTGTGACAGGGCTGGGGTAGGGCTGGGGTAGGGTTGTGATAGGGCTGGGGTAGGGTTGTGATAGGGCTGGGGTAGGGTTGTGATAGGGCTGGGTAAGGTAGGGCTGGGGTATGGTTGTGATAGGGCTGGGTAAGGTAGGGCTGGGGTAGGGTTGTGACAGGGCTGGGTAAGGTAGGGCTGCGGTATGGTTGTGATAGGGCTGGGTAAGGTAGGGCTGGGGTAGGGTTGTGATAGGGCTGGGTAAGGTAGGGCTGGGGGAGGGTTGTGATAGGGCTGGGTAAGGTAGGGCTGGGGTAGGGTTGTGATAGGGCTGGTAAGGTAGGGCTGGGGTAGGGTTGTGATAGGGCTGGGGTAGGGTTGTGATAGGGCTGGGGTAGGTTTGTGACAGGGCTGGGTAAGGTAGGGCTGGGGTAGGGTTGTGACAGGGCTGGGTAAGGTAGGGCTGGGGTAGGGTTGTGACAGGGCTGGGTAAGGTAGGGCTGGGGTAGGGCTGGGGTATGGTTGTGATAGGGCTGGGTAGGGCTGGGGTAGGGTTGTGATAGGGCTGGGTAAGGTAGGGCTGGGGTAGGGTTGTGATAGGGCTGGGTAAGGTAGGGCTGGGGTAGGGTTGTGATAGGGCTGGGTAAGGTAGGGCTGGGGTAGGGTTGTGACAGGGCTGGGTAAGGTAGGGCTGGGGTAGGGTTGTGATAGGGCTGGGGTAGGGTTGTGATAGGGCTGGGTAAGGTAGGGCTGGAGTAGGGTTGTGATAGGGCTGGGGTAGGGTTGTGATAGGGCTGGGTAAGGTAGGGCTGGGGTAGGGTTGTGATAGGGCTGGGTAAGGTAGGGCTGGGGTAGGGTTGTGATAGGGCTGGGGTAGGGTTGTGACAGGGCTGGGGTAGGGCTGGGGTAGGGTTATGATAGGGCTGGGGTAGGGTTGTGATAGGGCTGGGGTAGGGCTGGGGTAGGGCTGTGATAGGGCTGGGGTAGGGCTGTGATAGGGCTGGGGTAGGGTTGTGATAGGGCTGGGTAAGGTAGGGCTGGGGTAGGGTTGTGATAGGGCTGGGGTAGGGTTGTGATAGGGCTGGGTAAGGTAGGGCTGGGGTAGGGTTGTGATAGGGCTGGGTAAGGTAGGGCTGGGGTAGGGTTGTGACAGGGCTGGGTAAGGTAGGGGTGGGGTAGGGTAGTGATAGGGCTGGGTAAGGTAGGGCTGGGGTAGGGTTGTGATAGGGCTGGGTAAGGTAGGGCTGGGGTAGGGTAGTGATAGGGCTGGGTAAGGTAGGGCTGGGGTAGGGTTGTGATAAGGATTAGGGGGTTGTGTTATCATTGATCAAAAAGGGTTGATTGACGGTTTTCACAATGCCACTCACGTTGTGCTGGTTATGAGTCACAATGCCACTCACTTTGTGCTGGTTATGAGTCACAATGCCACTCACTTTGTGCTGGTTATGAGTCACTCACTTTGTGCTGGTTATGAGTCACAATGCCACTCACTTTGTGCTGGTTATGAGTCACAATGACACTCACTTTGTGCTGGTTATGAGTCACTCACTTTGTGCTGGTTATGAGTCACAATGCCACTCACTTTGTGTTGGTTATGAGTCACAATGCCACTCACTTTGTGCTGGTTATGAGTCACAATGCCACTCACTTTGTGCTGGTTATGAGTCACTATGCCACTCACTTTGTGCTGGTTAAGAGTCACAATGCCACTCACTTTGTGCTGGTTATGAGTCACAATGCCACTCACTTTGTGCTGGTTATGAGTCACAATGCCACTCACTTTGTGCTGGTTATGAGTCACTCACTTTGTGCTGGTTATGAGTCACAATGCCACTCACTTTGTGCTGGTTATGAGTCACTCACTTTGTGCTGGTTATGAGTCACAATGCCACTCACTTTGTGTTGGTTATGAGTCACTTTGTGCTGGTTAAGATTCACAATGCCACTCACTTTGTGCTGGTTATGAGTCACTCACTTTGTGCTGGTTATGAGTCACAATGCCACTCACTTTGTGTTGGTTATGAGTCACAATGCCACTCACTTTGTGCTGGTTATGAGTCACAATGCCACTCACTTTGTGCTGGTTATGAGT
>NC_059466.1:51263467-51288467 GCF_905237065.1 Salmo salar | reverse complement strand
CAGGTAGCCTAGTGGTTAGAGGAGGCAGGTAGCCTAGTGGTTAGAGGAGGCAGGTAGCCTAGTGGTTAGAGAGGCAGGTAGCCTAGTGGTTAGAGAGGCAGGTAGCCTAGTGGTTAGAGGGGCAGAGAGTCTAGTGGTTAGAGGGGCAGGTAGCCTAGTGGTTAGAGAGGCAGGTAGCCTAGTGGTTAGAGAGGCAGGTAGCCTAGTGGTTGGAGGAGGCAGGTAGCCTAGTGGTTAGAGAGGCAGGTAGCCTAGTGGTTAGAGAGGCAGGTAGCCTAGTGGTTAGAGGAGGCAGGTAGCCTAGTGGTTAGAGAGGCAGGTAGCCTAGTGGTTAGAGGGGCAGAGAGTCTAGTGGTTAGAGGGGCAGGTAGCCTAGTGGTTAGAGAGGCAGGTAGCCTAGTGGTTAGAGAGGCAGGTAGCCTAGTGGTTAGAGGAGGCAGGTAGCCTAGTGGTTAGAGAGGCAGGTAGCCTAGTGGTTAGAGAGGCAGGTAGCCTAGTGGTTAGAGGAGGCAGGTAGCCTAGTGGTTAGAGAGGCAGGTAGCCTAGTGGTTAGAGGTGGCAGGTAGCCTAGTGGTTAGAGGGGCAGGTAGCCTAGTGGTTAGAGGGGCAGGTAGCCTAGTGGTTAGAGGGGCAGGTAGCCTAGTGGTTAGAGAGGCAGGTAGCCTAGTGGTTAGAGGGGCAGGTAGCCTAGTGGTTAGAGGAGGCAGGTAGCCTAGTGGTTAGAGGAGGCAGGTAGCCTAGTGGTTAGAGAGGCAGGTAGCCTAGTGGTTAGAGAGGCAGGTAGCCTAGTGGTTAGAGGGGCAGAGAGTCTAGTGGTTAGAGGGGCAGGTAGCCTAGTGGTTAGAGAGGCAGGTAGCCTAGTGGTTAGAGAGGCAGGTAGCCTAGTGGTTAGAGGAGGCAGGTAGCCTAGTGGTTAGAGAGGCAGGTAGCCTAGTGGTTAGAGAGGCAGGTAGCCTAGTGGTTAGAGGAGGCAGGTAGCCTAGTGGTTAGAGAGGCAGGTAGCCTAGTGGTTAGAGGTGGCAGGTAGCCTAGTGGTTAGAGGTGGCAGGTAGCCTAGTGGTTAGAGAGGCAGGTAGCCTAGTGGTTAGAGGAGGCAGGTAGCCTAGTGGTTAGAGGAGGCAGGTAGCCTAGTGGTTAGAGGAGGCGGGTAGCCTAGTGGTTAGAGAGGCAGGTAGCCTAGTGGTTAGAGGAGGCAGGTAGCCTAGTGGTTAGAGAGGTGGCAGGTAGCCTAGTGGTTAGAGGAGGCAGGTAGCCTAGTGGTTAGAGGAGGCAGGTAGCCTAGTGGTTAGAGGGGGCAGGTAGCCTAGTGGTTAGAGCGTTGGACTAGTTACCCGAAAGGTTGCAAGATCAAATCCCTGAGCTGACAAGGTACAAATCTGTCGTTCTGCCCCCTGAACAAGGCAGTTAACCCCACTGTTCCTAGGCCGTCATTGAAAATAAGAATTTGTTCTCAACTGACTTGCCTGGTTAAATAAAACTACTGTTAAAGCTTTGGATGCCATCGGGCCCTTAGTTTTGTTACAGGTGACAGTTTCGACCCTCATCACTGCATCCTGTAGCTAAAGGTTGGCTGGACTTCACTATAGACCCTTAGATCTCTACATTACTCATTTTTTGTTAACAACGCCCTACTTCATAAACTTCTGTCTTATCTAACTTTGCTGCTGAAGTACAGACTCTTGAGTTGCCTAACCCGTTCACAGGATTGGTTAACTCTTGAGTTACCTAACCCCGTTCACAGGACTGGTTAACTCTTGAGTTGCCTAACCCGTTCACAGGATTGGTTAACTCTTGAGTTGCCTAACCCGTTCACAGGACTGGTTAACTCTTGAGTTGCCTAACCCGTTCACAGGACTGGTTAACTCTTGAGTTGCCTAACCCGTTCACAGGACTGGTTAACTCTTGAGTTGCCTAACCCGTTCACAGGACTGGTTAACTCTTGAGTTGCCTAACCCGTTCACAGGACTGGTTAACTCTTGAGTTGCCTAACCCGTTCACAGGACTGGTTAACTCTTGAGTTGCCTAACCCGTTCACAGGATTGGTTAACTCTTGAGTTGCCTAACCCGTTCACAGGATTGGTTAACTCTTGAGTTGCCTAACCCGTTCACAGGATTGGTTAACTCGAGGTTTCCTCCTTATTTGTGGATGAATGTAACAATTTTTTCTGGTTGATTTGGGATGTTTTATTTGTTCCTCCCATAACTGTGTTTTTGTATTTTAATGTGTGTGTATATATATATATACACCCATTTCCTACAGCTTTGTTTAGTCATGTTTTACCCCCCATTTCCTACAGCTCTGTTTAGTCATGTTTTACCCCCCATTTCCTACAGCTCTGTTTAGTCATGTTTTACCCCCCATTTCCTACAGCTCTGTTTAGTCATGTTTTACCCCCCATTTCCTACAGCTCTGTTTAGTCATGTTTTACCCCCATTTCCTACAGCTCTGTTTAGTCATGTTTTACCCCCATTTCCTACAGCTCTGTTTAGTCATGTTTTACCCCCATTTCCTACAGCTCTGTTTAGTCATGTTTTACCCCCCATTTCCTACAGCTCTGTTTAGTCATGTTTTACCCCCCATTTCCTACAGCTCTGTTTAGTCATGTTTTAACCCCCATTTCCTACAGCTCTGTTTAGTCATGTTTTACCCCCCATTTCCTACAGCTCTGTTTAGTCATGTTTTACCCCCCATTTCCTACAGCTCTGTTTAGTCATGTTTTACCCCCCATTTCCTACAGCTCTGTTTAGTCATGTTTTACCCCCCATTTCCTACAGCTCTGTGTTTCACTGCGTGGGGATTTGATGTTTATTATTTTATTTAACAGGTAAGTCTCTTTTACAAATGTGCTCTGTATAATACAACATAAATATATACATTATACCCATTATATATATATATATATATATATATACTGGGTATAATGGGTATAATATATATATTTATGTGATTTGATTTGGTGTTCTGTAGAGATACTGTTCTGTTCCACACCCCATTTTTATTTATTTCGCCTTTATTTAACCAGGTATTTATATATTATATATATAACCCTTTATTTAACCAGGTATTTATATATTATATATATATAACCCTTTATTTAACCAGGTAGGCCAGTTGAGAACAAGTTCTCATTTACAACTGCGACCTGGACAAGATAAAGCAAAGCAGTTCAACAACATACAACAACACAGAGTTACACATGGAATAAACAAACATACAGTCAATAACACAATAGAAAAATCTATATACAATGTGTGAAAATGGAGTAACGAGGTAAGGCAATAAATAGGCCAATAGTAGCGAAGTAATTACAATTATACAAATTAACACTGGAGTGATAGATGTGCAGATGATGATGTGCAAGTAGAAATACTGGTGTGCAAAAGAGCAGAAAAGTAAATAAAAACAATATGGGGATGAGGTAGGTAGATTGGGTGGGCTATTTACAGATGGGCTATGTACAGCTGCAGCGATCGGTTAGCTGCTCAGATAGCTGATGTTTAAAGTTAGTGAGGGAAATGTAAGTCTCCAGCTTCATCGATTTTTGCAATTCGTTCCAGTCACTGGCAGCAGAGAACTGGAAGGAAAGGCAGCCAAAGGAAGTGTTGGAAATATACCTGCTGGAGCGCGTGCTACGGGTGGGTGTTGTTATGATGACCAGTGAGCTGGAGGAGGGGCTTTACCTAGCAAAGACTTATAGATGACCTGGAGCCAGTGGGTTTGGCGACGAATATGTAACGGTGGGCCAGCCAACGAGAGCATACAGGTCGCAGTGGTGGGTAGTATATGGGGCTTTGGTGACAAAACGGATGGCACTGTGATAGACTACATCTAATTTGCTGAGTAGAGTGTTGGAGGCTATTTTGTAAATGACATCGCCGAAGTCAAGGATCGGTAGGATGGTCAGTTTTACGAGGGTATGTTTGGCAGCATGAGTGAAGGAGGCTTTGTTGCGAAATAGGAAGCCGATTCTAGATTTAATTTTGGATTGGAGATGTTTGATGTGAGTCTGGAAGGAGAGTTTACAGTCTAACCAGACACCTAGGTATTTGTAGTTGTCCACATATTCTAAGTCAGAACCGTCCAGAGTAGTGATGCTGGACAGGCGGGCAGGTGCGGGCAGCGATCAGTTGAAGAGCATGCATTTAGTTTTACTTGTGTTTAGGAGCAGTTGGAGGCCACGGAAGGAGAGTTGTATGGCATTGAAGCTCGTCTGGAGGGTTGTTAACACAGTGTCCAAAGAAGGGCCAGATGTATACAGAATGGTGTCGTCTGCGTAGAGGTGGATCAGAGAATCACCCGCAGCAAAAGCGACATCATTGATGTATACAGAGAAGAGAGTCGGCCCGAGAATTGAACCCTGTGGCACCCCCATAGAGACTGCCAGAGGTCCGGACAACAGGCCCTCCAATTTGACACACTGAACTCTATCTGAGAAGTAGTTGGTGAACCAGTCGATGGCGGTTATGATATCGTTTAGGACCTTGAGCGTGGCTGAGGTGCACCCATGACCAGCTCGGAAACCGGATTGCACATCGGAGAAGGTACGGTGGTATTCGAAATGGTCGGTGATCTGTTTGTTAACTTGGCTTTCGAAGACCTTAGAAAGGCAGGGCAGGATGGAAATAGATCTGTAGCAGTTTGGGTCAAGAGTGTCTTCCCCCTTTGAAGAGGGAGATGACCGCGGCAGCTTCCAATCTTTGGGAATCTCAGACGATACGAAAGAGAGGTTGAACAGACTGGTAATAGGGGTTGCAACAATGGCGGCGGATAATTTTTTAGAAAGAGATGGTCCAGATTGTCTAGTCCAGCTAACTTGTAGGGGTCCAGGTTTTGCAGCTCTTTCAGAACATCTGCTATCTGGATTTGGGTGAAGGAGAAGCTGGGGGGGTGCGGCGCTGTTGGCCGGGGTTGGAGTAGCCAGGAGGAAAGCATGGCCAACCGTAGAGAACACATTATGGCTGGTGTTCTCTCTTGCTCTGGGCTGTCACCAGTCTTCACGTCTGCCTGCCCTGAAGCCTATTATCCATCAAGCCCGGCACTCGCAGACCACACGATATGGGAGGGAAGGATGGAGGAAGGGACGGATAGAGGGAGGGAGGGAGGGAGGGAGGGAGGGAGGGAGGGAGGGAGGGAGGGAGGGAGGGAGGGAGGGAGGGAGGGATGGAGGATGGGACGGATAGAGGGAGGGAGGGACGGATAGAGGGAGGGAGGGATGGGAGGGATGGATAGAGGGAGGGAGGGACGATAGAGGGAGGGATGGAAGATGGGACGGATAGAGGGAGGGAGGGAGGGAGGGAGGGTGGGACGGATAGAGGGAGGGATGGAGGATGGGAGGGAGGATGAGATGGATAGAGGGGGGAGGGAGGGAGGGAGGGAGGGAGGGAGGGAGGGAGGGAGGGAGGGAGGGAGGGAGGGAGGGAGGGAGGGAGAAAGTATGTCTGCAGCAGAAATCCATCAGCTAATCCCAGGGAACATAATTAGAGGTGCCATTTTGACTGAGCGCACACCTCACTGCCCAAATTAATAACACACACACACACACACACACACACACACACACACACACACACACACACACACACACACACACACACACACACACACACACACACACACACACACACACACACCACCTCATCCAAATGAATAACACTGTCAATGTTTAATTAGAGCGTCCACAAACTTCATCATAACACTAGAGCATGTCAGGGGCTGAATACAGGGGCTGGATACAGGGCTGGATTCAGGGGCTGGATACAGGGGCTGGATACAGGGGCTGGATACAAGGGCTGGACAGAGGAGAGGAGGACAGGGGCTGGATACAGGGGCTGGACAGAGGAGAGGAGGACAGGGGCTGAGGACAGAGGAGAGGGGGACAGGGGCTGAGGACAGAGGAGAGGGGGACAGGGGCTGGATACAGGGGCTAAATACAGGGGCTGGATACAGGGGCTGGACAGATGAGAGGGAGACAGGGGCTGAATACAGGGGCTGGACAGAGGAGAGGGGGACAGGGGCTGAGGACAGAGGAGAGGGGGGACAGGGGCTGAGGAGAGAGGAGAGGGGGACAGGGGCTGAGGACAGAGGAGAGGGGGACAGGGGCTGAGGACAGAGGAGAGGGGGACAGGGGCTGAGGACAGAGGAGAGGGGGACAGGGGCTGAGGACAGAGGAGAGGGGGACAGGGGCTGAGGACAGAGGAGAGGGGGACAGGGGCTGAGGACAGAGGAGAGGGGGACAGGGGCTGAGGACAGAGGAGAGGGGGACAGGGCCTGAGGACAGAGGAGAGGGGGACAGGGGCTGAGGACAGAGGAGAGGGGGACAGGGGCTGAGGACAGAGGAGAGGGGGGGCAGGGGCTGAGGACAGAGGAGAGGGGGGCAGGGGCTGAGGACAGAGGAGAGGGGGACAGGGGCTGAGGACAGAGGAGAGGGGGACAGGGGCTGAGGACAGAGGAGAGGGGGACAGGGGCTGAGGACAGAGGAGAGGGGGACAGGGGCTGAGGACAGAGGAGAGGGGGACAGGGGCTGAGGACAGAGGAGAGGGGGACAGGGGCTGAGGAGAGAGGAGAGGGGGACAGGGGCTGAGGACAGAGGAGAGGGGGACAGGGGCTGAGGAGAGAGGAGAGGGGGACAGGGGCTGAGGACAGAGGAGAGGGGGACAGGGGCTGAGGACAGAGGAGAGGGGGACAGGGGCTGAGGACAGCCCAATAACCTTAAAACATGGCCTGTAGTAGCTGCATCATGTGAGTAGCCTATGAGACTAATTTCTCACATATGCCTGGGCTATGGGTTCACCAGTCCGCAGTATCCCGTCTTCTCTACAGACATGCTGTCTACCCATCTCCCTGAATAGAAGCCACCACTATACCAAATTCTCTGAAGGCATGGAGTCTATCCATGTCTCTCTCCCTACAAACAACCCCTGCTGGGTTCATACGACCCCTGATGGGTTCATACGACCCCTGATAAACGACCCCTGATGGGTTCATACGACCCCTGCTGGGTTCATACGACCCCTGCTGGGTTCATACGACCCCTGCTGGGTTCACACGACCCCTGCTGGGTTCATACGACCCCTGATGGGTTCATACGACCCCTGCTGGGTTCATACGGACGTGCTTGTTGCACCCTCGACAACTACTATGATTATTATTATTTGAAAATGCTGGTCATTTATGAACATTTGAACATCTTGACCATGTGCTGTTATAATCTCCACCCGGCACAGCCAGAAGAGGACTGGCCACCCCTCATAGCCTGGTTCCTCTCTAGGTTTCTTCCTAGGTTCTGGCCTTTCTAGGGAGTTTTTCCTAGGGAGTTTTTCCTAGCCACCGTGCTTCTTTCACATGCATTGCTTGCTGTTTGGGGTTTTAGGCTGGGTTTCTGTACAGCACTTTGAGAATATCAGCTGATGTACGAAGGGCTATATAAAAAATAAATTTGATTTGAAATTTGATACGACCTCTGCTACTTCATACAACCCCTGATGGGTTCATACGACCCCTGATGGGTTCATACGACCCCTGCTGGATTCATACGACCCCTGCTACTTCATACAACCCCTGCTGGGTTGATACGACCCCTGATGGGTTTATACGACCCCTGCTGGGCTCACCATTTTCTCTAGACACATGCACTCTTCCCAAAGTATAGACTTGTTACAGTTACCACCCACAATGGGTTATCTGAGGTATAGAGTAACTGGTCACCAACTGGTCGATTGTGATCCTAGTCGATCACCAAACATTTCTATAAAAAGCCCAATGATATTTTTGTTATTAGTTTCGCCTGTTTACGGTAAGTGGACTTGATTCAGCTGCCCTGTTTACAGTAAGTGGACTTGATTCAGCTGCCCTGTTTACGGTAAGTGGACTTGATTCAACTGCCCTGTTTACAGTAAGTGGACTTGATTCAGCTGCCCTGTTTACGGTAAGTGGACTTGATTCAGCTGCCCTGTTTACGGTAAGTGGACTTGATTCAGCTGCCCTGTTTACGGTAAGTGGACTTGATTCAGCTGCCCTGTTTACAGTAAGTGGACTTGATTCAGCTGCCCTGTTTACGGTAAGTGGACTTGATTCAACTGCCCTGTTTACAGTAAGTGGACTTGATTCAGCTGCCCTGTTTACGGTAAGTGGACTTGATTCAGCTGCCCTGTTTACGGTAAGTGGACTTGATTCAGCTGCCCTGTTTACGGTAAGTGGACTTGATTCAGCTGCCCTGCACACTGGGCAATGAAAATGCTCCCATTTTAAACCATTTCATTATGTCTATAGGTACAAATTCCTCCAATCCGGCAGGCACGGAGAGCAAATCAAGTGCACCTATAGGACTTACCACTGGCCAATCAGAGAGCTCAGATCACCAGAGAGAGAGAGACTGTCAACGAGAGCTGCTGTCATTATGGGTGACTTTATGTTTCAGATTTTATTCATCACTTCGTTCAACACTTCGTTCAACACCTTTAAAAGCCACAAACCACCTCTTCGTATCCACTCACGCAACAAAGCGTATCGATAGACTAGAGTTGTTTACTAACGGCTAGTTTCCTTCTGATATCAAGGAGCAGTTCACCTTCTCTGGATCCTCCGAGTAACAACACGAATCGCTGCACGAGGCAGAAATCATGCAGGACCGCCCCCTTTATGGTCAGTCAGCTGAGGGAGGAAGAGCTGAGGGAGGAAGAGCTGAGGGAGGAAGAGCTGAGGGAGGAAGGGCTGAGGGAGGAAGAGCTGAGGGAGGAAGAGCTGAGGGAGGAAGAGCTGAGGGAGGAAGAGCTGAGGGAGGAAGAGCTGAGGGAGGAAGAGCTGAGGGAGGAAGAGCTGACGGAGGAAGGGCTGAGGGAGGAAGAGCTGAGGGAGGAAGAGCTGAGGGAGGAAGAACTGAGGGAGGAAGAGCTGAGGGAGGAAGAGCTGAGGGAGGAAGGACTGAGGGAGGAAGAGCTGAGGGAGGACGAACTGAGGGAGGAAGAGCTGAGGGAGGAAGAGCTGAGGGAGGAAGAGCTGAGGGAGGAAGGGCTGAGGGAGGAAGAACTGAGGGAGGATGAGCTGAGGGAGGACGAACTGAGGGAGGAAGAGCTGAGGGAGGAAGAGCTGAGGGAGGAAGAGCTGAGGGAGGAAGAGCTGACGGAGGAAGAGCTGAGGGAGGAAGAGCTGAGGGAGGGAGGAAGAGCTGAGGGAGGAAGAGCTGAGGGAGGAAGAGCTGACGGAGGAAGAGCTGAGGGAGGAAGAGCTGAGGGAGGAAGAGCTGAGGGAGGAAGAGCTGAGGGAGGAAGAGCTGAGGGAGGAAGAGCTGAGGGAGGAAGAGCTGAGGGACGGTGAGAGCCAACCTCTCTCCGCTGCTCTCTCTCTCACCCTCCCTCCATCTGCTGAGACTGACCATCAGTTCAGTAAAATAAAACTAAAGGCAAATTATTTAATTTATGCCTCACAAGTAATACAACAAATGATTTATTACCAGTGTGATCATATACATCAAGTTTAATATATCATTGTAAAACGGTCTGAGAAGAAGGCAGGTCTACTGAAGAACAGCCAATATGCAGTGGTAATGTATTGAGCCAGTGTCCTACCGCACAAACCTCATTGCAACAGAACTGTTTTAAACAGGTTGGTTTAAATGCAGTAGGAACTGCACCTCTTATAGGGAACAATAGGAGAGGAGGGGGGGAACCAATCTGTAGGAACTGCACCTCTTATAGGGAACAATAGGAGAGGAGGGGGGGAACCAATCTGTAGGAACTGCATCTCTTATATAGGAACAATAGGAGAGGAGGGGGGGAACCAATCTGTAGGAACTGCATCTCTTATAGGGAACAATAGGAGAGGAGGGGGGGAACCAATCTGGAGGAACTGCATCTCTTATAGGGAACAATAGGAGAGGAGGGGGGAACCAATCTGTAGGAACTGCATCTCTTATAGGGAACAATAGGAGAGGAGGGGGGAACCAATCTGTAGGAACTGCATCTCTTATAGGGAACAATAGGAGAGGAGGGGGGGAACCAATCTGTAGGAACTGCATCTCTTATAGGGAACAATAGGAGAGGAGGGGGGAACCAATCTGTAGGAACTGCATCTCTTATAGGGAACAATAGGAGAGGAGGGGGGAATCAATCTGTAGGAACTGCACCTCTTATAGGGAACAATAGGAGAGGAGGGGGGGAACCAATCTGTAGGAACTGCATCTCTTATAGGGAACAATAGGAGAGGAGGGGGGGAACCAATCTGTAGGAACTGCATCTCTTATATAGGAACAATAGGAGAGGAGGGGGGGAACCAATCTGTAGGAACTGCACCTCTTATAGGGAACAATAGGAGAGGAGGGGGGAATCAATCTGCAGGAACTGCATCTCTTATAGGGAACAATAGGAGAGGAGGGGGGGAACCAATCTGTAGGAACTGCATCTCTTATAGGGAACAATAGGAGAGGAGGGGGGAATCAATCTGTAGGAACTGCACCTCTTATATAGGAACAATAGGAGAGGAGGGGGGGAACCAATCTGTAGGAACTGCATCTCTTATAGGGAACAATAGGAGAGGAGGGGGGGAACCAATCTGTAGGAACTGCATCTCTTATAGGGAACAATAGGAGAGGAGGGGGGGAACAATCTGTAGGAACTGCATCTCTTATAGGGAACAATAGGAGAGGAGGGGGGAATCAATCTGTAGGAACTGCATCTCTTATAGGGAACAATAGGAGAGGAGGGGGGGAACCAATCTGTAGGAACTGCATCTCTTATAGGGAACAATAGGAGAGGAGGGGGGAATCAATCTGTAGGAACTGCATCTCTTATAGGGAACAATAGGAGAGGAGGGAGGGAATCAATCTGTAGGAACTGCATCTCTTATAGGGAACAATAGGAGAGGAGGGGGGAATCAATCTGTAGGAACTGCACCTCTTATAGGGAACAATAGGAGAGGAGGGGGGGAACCAATCTGTAGGAACTGCATCTCTTATAGGGAACAATAGGAGAGGAGGGGGGGAACCAATCTGTAGGAACTGCACCTCTTATAGGGAACAATAGGAGAGGAGGGGGAACCAATCTGTAGGAACTGCACCTCTTATAGGGAACAATAGGAGAGGAGGGGGGGAACCAATCTGTAGGAACTGCATCTCTTATAGGGAACAATAGGAGAGGAGGGGGGGAACCAATCTGTAGGAACTGCATCTCTTATAGGGAACAATAGGAGAGGAGGGGGGAATCAATCTGTAGGAACTGCACCTCTTATAGGGAACAATAGGAGAGGAGGGGGGAACCAATCTGTAGGAACTGCATCTCTTATAGGGAACAATAGGAGAGGAGGGGGGGAACCAATCTGTAGGAACTGCATCTCTTATAGGGAACAATAGGAGAGGAGGGGGGAACCAATCTGTAAGAACTGCATCTCTTATAGGGAAAAATAGGAGAGGAGGGGGGAACCAATCTGTAGGAACTGCATCTCTTATAGGGAACAATAGGAGAGGAGGGGGGGAATCAATCTGTAGGAACTGCATCTCTTATAGGGAACAATAGGAGAGGAGGGGGGAATCAATCTGTAGGAACTGCATCTCTTATAGGGAACAATAGGAGAGGAGGGGGGGGAACCAATCTGTAGGAACTGCATCTCTTATAGGGAACAATAGGAGAGGAGGGGGGGAACCAATCTGTAGGAACTGCACCTCTTATAGGGAACAATAGGAGAGGAGGGGGGGAACCAATCTGTAGGAACTGCATCTCTTATAGGGAACAATAGGAGAGGAGGGGGGGAACCAATATGCAGGAACTGCACCTCTTATAGGGAACAATAGGAGAGGAGGGGGGGAACCAATCTGTAGGAACTGCATCTCTTATAGGGAACAATAGGAGAGGAGGGGGGGAACCAATCTGTAGGAACTGCACCTCTTATATAGGAACAATAGGAGAGGAGGGGGGAACCAATCTGTAGGAACTGCACCTCTTATATAGGAACAATAGGAGAGGAGGGGGGGAACCAATCTGTAGGAACTGCATCTCTTATAGGGAACAATAGGAGAGGAGGGGGGGAACCAATCTGTAGGAACTGCACCTCTTATAGGGAACAATAGGAGAGGAGGGGGGGAACCAATCTGCAGGAACTGCATCTCTTATAGGGAACAATAGGAGAGGAGGGGGGGAACCAATCTGTAGGAACTGCATCTCTTATAGGGAACAATAGGAGAGGAGGGGGGGAACCAATCTGCAGGAACTGCATCTCTTATAGGGAACAATAGGAGAGGAGGGGGGAATCAATCTGTAGGAACTGCACCTCTTATAGGGAACAATAGGAGAGGAGGGGGGAATCAATCTGTAGGAACTGCATCTCTTATAGGGAACAATAGGAGAGGAGGGGGGGAACCAATCTGTAGGAACTGCATCTCTTATAGGGAACAATAGGAGAGGAGGGGGGAATCAATCTGTAGGAACTGCATCTCTTATAGGGAACAATAGGAGAGGAGGGAGGGAATCAATCTGTAGGAACTGCATCTCTTATAGGGAACAATAGGAGAGGAGGGGGGGAACCAATCTGTAGGAACTGTATCTCTTATAGGGAACAATAGGAGAGGAGGGGGGGAACCAATCTGTAGGAACTGCACCTCTTATAGGGAACAATAGGAGAGGAGGGGGGAACCAATCTGTAGGAACTGCACCTCTTATAGGGAACAATAGGAGAGGAGGGGGGGAACCAATCTGTAGGAACTGCATCTCTTATAGGGAACAATAGGAGAGGAGGGGGGGAACCAATCTGTAGGAACTGCATCTCTTATAGGGAACAATAGGAGAGGAGGGGGGAATCAATCTGTAGGAACTGCATCTCTTATAGGGAACAATAGGAGAGGAGGGGGGGAACCAATCTGTAGGAACTGCATCTCTTATAGGGAACAATAGGAGAGGAGGGGGGGAACCAATCTGTAGGAACTGCATCTCTTATAGGGAACAATAGGAGAGGAGGGGGGGAACCAATCTGTAGGAACTGCATCTCTTATAGGGAACAATAGGAGAGGAGGGGGGAACCAATCTGTAGGAACTGCATCTCTTATAGGGAACAATAGGAGAGGAGGGGGGAACCAATCTGTAGGAACTGCATCTCTTATAGGGAACAATAGGAGAGGAGGGGGGGAACCAATCTGCAGGAACTGCATCTCTTATATAGGAACAATAGGAGAGGAGGGGGGGGAACCAATCTGCAGGAACTGCATCTCTTATAGGGAACAATAGGAGAGGAGGGGGAACCAATCTGTAGGAACTGCATCTCTTATATAGGAACAATAGGAGAGGAGGGGGGAACCAATCTGTAGGAACTGCACCTCTTATAGGGAACAATAGGAGAGGAGGGGGGGGACCAATCTGTAGGAACTGCATCTCTTATAGGAACAATAGGAGAGGAGGGGGGGACCAATCTGTAGGAACTGCATCTCTTATAGGAACAATAGGAGAGGAGGGGGGAACCAATCTGTAGGAACTGCATCTCTTATAGGGAACAATAGGAGAGGAGGGGGGAACCAATCTGTAGGAACTGCATCTCTTATAGGAACAATAGGAGAGGAGGGGGGGAACCAATCTGCAGGAACTGCATCTCTTATAGGAACAATAGGAGAGGAGGGGGAACCAATCTGTAGGAACTGCATCTCTTATAGGAACAATAGGAGAGGAGGGGGGGGACCAATCTGTAGGAACTGCATCTCTTATAGGAACAATAGGAGAGGAGGGGGGGAACCAATCTGTAGGAACTGCATCTCTTATAGGGAACAATAGGAGAGGAGGGGGGAACCAATCTGTAGGAACTGCATCTCTTATAGGAACAATAGGAGAGGAGGGGGGGAATCAATCTGCAGGAACTGCATCTCTTATAGGAACAATAGGAGAGGAGGGGGGAACCAATCTGTAGGAACTGCATCTCTTATAGGGAACAATAGGAGAGGAGGGGGGAACCAATCTGTAGGAACTGCATCTCTTATATAGGAACAATAGGAGAGGAGGGGGGAATCAATCTGTAGGAACTGCATCTCTTATAGGGAACAATAGGAGAGGAGGGGGGGAACCAATCTGCAGGAACTGCATCTCTTATAGGGAACAATAGGAGAGGAGGGGGGAACCAATCTGTAGGAACTGCATCTCTTATAGGGAACAATAGGAGAGGAGGGGGGGAACCAATCTGTAGGAACTGCATCTCTTATAGGGAACAATAGGAGAGGAGGGGGGGAACCAATCTGCAGGAACTGCATCTCTTATAGGGAACAATAGGAGAGGAGGGGGGGAACCAATCTGTAGGAACTGCATCTCTTATAGGGAACAATAGGAGAGGAGGGGGGAATCAATCTGTAGGAACTGCACCTCTTATAGGGAACAATAGGAGAGGAGGGGGGGGACCAATCTGCAGGAACTGCATCTCTTATAGGGAACAATAGGAGAGGAGGGGGGGAACCAATCTGTAGGAACTGCATCTCTTATAGGGAACAATAGGAGAGGAGGGGGGAATCAATCTGTAGGAACTGCACCTCTTATAGGGAACAATAGGAGAGGAGGGGGGGAACCAATCTGTAGGAACTGCATCTCTTATAGGGAACAATAGGAGAGGAGGGGGGAACCAATCTGTAGGAACTGCATCTCTTATAGGGAACAATAGGAGAGGAGGGGGGGAACCAATCTGTAGGAACTGCATCTCTTATAGGGAACAATAGGAGAGGAGGGGGGAACCAATCTGTAGGAACTGCATCTCTTATAGGGAACAATAGGAGAGGAGGGGGGGACCAATCTGTAGGAACTGCACCTCTTATAGGGAACAATAGGAGAGGAGGGGGGAATCAATCTGTAGGAACTGCATCTCTTATAGGGAACAATAGGAGAGGAGGGGGGAACCAATCTGTAGGAACTGCATCTCTTATAGGGAACAATAGGAGAGGAGGGGGGGAACCAATCTGTAGGAACTGCATCTCTTATAGGGAACAATAGGAGAGGAGGGGGGGAACCAATCTGTAGGAACTGCATCTCTTATAGGGAACAATAGGAGAGGAGGGGGGGACCAATCTGTAGGAACTGCACCTCTTATAGGGAACAATAGGAGAGGAGGGGGGGAAACCAATCTGTAGGAACTGCATCTCTTATAGGGAACAATAGGAGAGGAGGGGGGGAATCAATCTGTAGGAACTGCACCTCTTATAGGGAACAATAGGAGAGGAGGGGGGGGACCAATCTGTAGGAACTGCATCTCTTATAGGGAACAATAGGAGAGGAGGGGGGGAATCAATCTGCAGGAACTGCACCTCTTTAACAGGGACAGTGTCCACGGTGGACACCACCAGCTGTGAATTCTGACATCTCTCAAATCAAGCTATTTCTTTTAACAGATCGAGAGAGCTTTGTGCTGTCATCCCTCTCTTCATCCCCGTCTTCATCCCTCTCTTCATCCCTCTCTTCATCCCTGTCTTCATCCCTCTCTTCATCCCTCTCTTCATCCCTCTCTTCATCCCTCTCTTCATCCTTCTCTTAATCCCTCTCTTCATCCCTATCTTCATCCCTGTCTTCATCCCTCTCTTCATCCCTGTCTTCATCCCTCTCTTCATCCCTCTCTTCCTCCCTGTCTTCATCCCTCTCTTCATCCCTCTCTTCATCCCTCTCTTCATCCTTCTCTTCATCCCTCTCTTCATCCCTCTCTTCATCCCTGTCTTCATCATTCTCTTCATCCCTCTCTTCATCCCTCTCTTCATCCCTCTCTTCATCCCTGTCTTCATCCCTCTCTTCATCCTTCTCTTCATCCCTGTCTTCATCCCTCTCTTCATCCCTGTCTTCATCCCAGTCTTCATCCCTCTCTTCATCCTTCTCTTCATCCCTCTCTTAATCCCTCTCTTCATCCCTATCTTCATCCCTGTCTTCATCCCTCTCTTCATCCCTCTCTTCATCCCTGTCTTCATCCCTCTCTTCATCCCTCTCTTCATCCCAGTCTTCATCCCTCTCTTCATCCTTCTCTTCATCCCTCTCTTCATCCCTCTCTTCATCCCTCTCTTCATCCCTATCTTCATCCCTGTCTTCATCCCTCTCTTCATCCCTCTCTTCATCCCTCTCTTCATCCTTCTCTTCATCCCTCTCTTCATCCCTCTCTTCATCCCTGTCTTCATCCCTCTCTTCATCCCTGTCTTCATCCCTCTCTTCATCCCTGTCTTCATCCCTCTCTTCATCCCTCTCTTCATCCCTCTCTTCATCCCTCTCTTCATCCCTCTCTTCATCCCTATCTTCATCCCTCTCTTCATCCTTCTCTTCATCCCTCTCTTCATCCCTCTCTTCATCCCTGTCTTCATCCCTCTCTTTATCCCTGTCTTCATCCCTCTCTTCATCCCTGTCTTCATCCCTCTCTTCATCCCTCTCTTCATCCCTCTCTTCATCCTTCTCTCATTTCTCTCCTCCACTAATATCCTCAGGCCACTGCTCTTTTAATTGGTCGACGTTTTCCCAAATGGAATTTGACAACAAAAGCCCAGTGTGACAGGTGGTCTCTCAGCCTTCTAACCAGACGTGGCATCGCTTTCTAAACGCCACTGACAATCCCAAGATATAATTAGGAATATTGTGGCTGACATTACATCATCGAGACTGCACAGATGTGTGTGCGTGTGTGTGTGTGTGTGTGTGTGTGTGTGTGTGTGTGTGTGTGTGTGCGTGTGTGTGCGTGTGTGTGTGTGTGTGTGTGTGTGTGTGTGTGTGTGTCCTCTTCGTGTACCATCAAACCCGCATATTCACCAGCTACAATTGGAGCCTTCCTTCCACCACAGACATCTTTCTACTTTCAAGCTACTTCACATCTCTCTCTATTCCACGTCTCTTCATTCCACATCTCTCCATTTACACGTCTCTCCATTCCACATCTCTCTATTCCACATCTATCCATTCCACATCTCTCCATCCCACATCTCTCTATTCCACATCTCTCCATCCCACATCTCTCTATTCCACATCTCTCCATTCCACATCTCTCTATTCCACATCTATCCATTCCACATCTCTCCATCCCACATCTCTCTATTCCACATCTCTCTATTCCACGTCTCTCCATTCCACGTCTCTCCATCCCACATCTCTCCATTCCACATCTCTCCATTCCACATCTCTCTATTCCACATCTCTCCATCCCACATCTCTCTATTCCACATCTCTCCATTCCACATCTCTCTATTCCACATCTCTCCATTCCACGTCTCTCCATCCCACATCTCTCCATCCCACATCTCTCCATTCCACATCTCTCTATTCCACATCTCTCCATTCCACATCTCTCTATTCCACATCTCTCCATCCCACATCTCTCTATTCCACATCTCTCTATTCCACATCTCTCCATTCCACATCTCTCTATTCCACATCTCTCCATCCCACATCTCTCTATTCCACATCTCTCTATTCCACATCTCTCTATTCCACATCTCTCTATTCCACATCTATCCATTCCACATCTCTCTATTCCACATCTCTCGTTCTCTCCAGAAAGCTAAATGAAAATGACTGCCCACTCAACCAGTTCATCTGGAACGGGAACTATGTGTTGAATAACAATCAGACCTATTGACCAATCAGACCAGTACTCATCTTAACCCCTAACCCCTAACCCTTAACCCTTAATCCTTAACCCCTAATCCTTAACCCTTAACCCCTAACCCTTAACCCTTAACCCCTAATCCTTAACCCTTAACCCCTAACCCTTAACCCCTAACCCCTAATCCTTAACCCCTAATCCTTAACCCCTAACCCCTAATCCTTAACCCCTAATCCTTAACCCCTAACCCTTAACCCCTAACCCCTAATCCTTAACCCCTAACCCCTAATCCTTAACCCTTAACCCCTAACCCCTAATCCTTAACCCCTAATCCTTAAACCCTAACCCCTAATCCTTAACCCCTAATCCTACTCACACAAACACAATGTCTCTCAGACCTGTTGCTAAGCTACAAGATGCAGCTATAGAGAACTAACCACAAAATGAGAGATTCAAGTGTGTGTGTGTGTGTGTGTGTGTGTGTGTGTGTGTGTGTGTGTGTGTGTGTGTGTGTGTGTGTGTGTGTGTGTGTGTGTGTGTGTGTGTGTGTGTGTGTGTGTGTGTGTGTGTGTGTGTGTGTGTGTGTGTGTGTGTGTGTGTGTGTGTGTGTCTCTGTGTGTGTGTGTGTGTGCTGTGTGTGTGTGTGTGTGTGTGTGTGTGTGTGTGTGTGTGTGTGTGTGTGTGTGTGTGTCTCTGTGTGTGTGTGTGTGTGTGTGTGTGTGTGTGTGTGTGTGTGTGTGTGTGTGTGTGTCTCTGTGTGTGTGTGTGTGTGTGTGTGTGTGTGTGTGTGTCTCGTGTGTGTGTGTGTGTGTGTGTGTGTGTGTGTGTGTCTCTGTGTGTGTGTGTGTGTGTGCGTGTGTGTGTGTGTGTGTGTGTGTGTGTGTGTGTGTGTGTGTGTGTGTGTGTGTGTGTGTGTCTCGTGTGTGTGTGTGTGTGTGTGTGTGTGTGTGTGTGTGTCTCTGTGTGTGTGTGTGTGTGTGTGTGTGTGTGTGTGTGTGTCTCTGTGTGTGTGTGTGTGTGTGTGTGTGTGTGTGTGTGTGTCTCTGTGTGTGTGTGTGTGTGTGTGTGTGTGTGTGTGTGTGTGTGTGTGTGTGTGTCTCTGTGTGTGTGTGTGTGTGTGTGTGTTCTCTCACATGTCCTTTACAGTATGTGCACTGTATTTTCAATGAGGATTGAAGAAGTTCCTAAGCAGATATGAGGAGGTGTAAATCCTCAAGAATGAAAGGAGAAGAGAGGAAGTTCAATGAAAGGAAGGGACGAGCGAGTACCACTTGGACGCTGCTCCAAATGAGTCCTGGATGAATCAGACTCACAGTCTCCGAAACCTCTTCACCCCTTCCTCTCTTCCTCTCCTCCTACCCTCCCCTCTCCTCCTCTCCCCTCCTACCCTCCCTCTCCTCCTCTCCCCTCCTACCCTCCCTCTCCTCCTCTCCCCTCCTACCCTCCCTCTCCTCCTCTCCCCTCCATCACTCCCTCTCTTCCTCTCCCCTCCCTCCCCTCCCTCTCCTCCTCTCCCCTCCTACCCTCCCTCTCCTCCTCTCCCCTCCTACCCTCCCTCTCCTCCTCTCCCCTCCTACCCTCCCTCTCCTCCTCTCCCCTCCTACCCTCCCTCTCCTCCTCTCCCCTCCTACCCTCCCTCTCCTCCTCTCCCCTCCTACCCTCCCTCTCCTCCTCTCCCCTCCCTCCCCTCACTCTCTTCCTCTCCCCTCCTACCCTCCCTCTCCTCCTCTCCCCTCCTACCCTCCCTCTCCTCTCCTCCTCTCCCCTCCATCACTCCCTCTCTTCCTCTCCCCTCCCTCCCCTCCCTCTCTTCCTCTCTTCCTCTCCCCTCCATCACTCCCTCTCTTCCTCTCCCCTCCATCCCTCCTAACCTCCCTCTCTTCCTCTCCCCTCCATCCCTCCCTCTCCCCTCCATCCCTCCATCCTAAAACCTTTATACCTCCCTCCCTCCTGCTCTTTCTCCATCCCTACCCCATCTCTCCCTCCCTCCCTCTCCCCCCACCCTCCCTCCCTCCCTCCCTCCCTCCCTCCCTCCCTCCCTCCCTCCCTCCCTCCCTATCTTCCTGTTACATGGTCAGAATTCCCCCCAGTGTATAGGGGGGCTCCTCAGTTTCACTCTAATTACCTAGAGCAGGGAGGTGTGTGTGTCTGTGTGTGTGTGTCTGTGTGTGTGTGTGTGTCTGTGTGTGTGTGTGTGTGTGTGTGTGTGTGTGTGTGTGTCTGTGTGTGTGTGTGTGTCTGTGTGTGTGTGTGTGTGTGTGTGTGTCTGTGTGTGTGTGTGTGTGTGTGTCTGTGTGTGTGTGTGTGTGTGTGTGTGTGTGTGTGTCGTGTGTGTGTGTGTGTGTGTGTGTCTGTGTGTGTGTGTGTGTGTGTGTCTGTGTGTGTGTGTGTGTGTCTGTGTGTGTGTGTGTGTGTGTGTGTGTGTGTGTCTGTGTGTGTGTGTCTGTGTGTGTGTGTGTGTGTGTGTGTGTGTGTGTGTGTGTGTGTGTGTGTGTGTGTGTCTGTGTGTGTGTGTGTGTGTGTGTGTGTGTGTGTGTGTGCTGTGTGTGTGTGTGTCTGTGTGTGTCTGTGTGTGTGTGTGTGTGTCTGTGTGTGTGTGTGTGTGTGTGTGTGTGTGTGTGTGTGTGTGTGTGTGTGTGTGTGTGTGTGTGTGTGTGTGTGTGTGTGTGTGTGTGTGTCTGTGTGTGTGTGTGTGTCTGTGTGTGTGTGTCTGTGTGTGTGTGTGTGTGTGTGTCTGTCTGTGTGTGTGTGTGTGTGTCTGTGTGTGTGTGTGTGTGTGTGTGTGTGTGTGTGTGTCTGTGTGTGTGTGTGTGTGTCTGTGTGTGTGTGTGTGTGTCTGTGTGTGTGTGTGTGTGTGTGTGTGTGTGTGTGTGTGTGTGTGTGTGTGTGTGTGTGTGTGTGTGTGTGTGTGTGTGTGTGTCTCTGTGTGTGTGTGTGTGTGTGTGTGTGTGTGTGTGTGTGTGTGTGTGTGTGTGTGTGTGTGTGTGTGTGGTTGCTGCCCAAAAGAAGGGCCTGTAGGATGTAGGAACTTATAAGGAGCACCTTCTGAAAGCTCTGGCATTCTGCCTCCCTCCCTGCCTCCCACCCTCCCTGCCTCTCCCCCTGCCTCCCTGCCTCCCTCCCTCCCTCCCTCTCTCCCTCCCTCCCTCTCCCCCACCCCTCCCTCCCTCTCTCCCTGCCTCCCTGCCTCCCTCCCTCCCTCCCTCTCTCCCTCCCTCCCTCTCCCCCACCCTCCCTCCCTCTCCCCCACCCTCCCTCCCTCTCTCCCTGCCTCCCTCCCTCTCTCCCTCCCTCCCTCTCCCCCACCCTCCCTCCCTCTCTCCCTGCCTCCCTGCCTCCCTCCCTCCCTCCCTCTCTCCCTCCCTCCCTCTCCCCCACCCTCCCTGCCTCTCCCCCACCCTCCCTCCCTCTCTCCTCCCTGCCTCTCCCCCACCCTCCCTCCCTCTCTCCCTCCCTGCCTCTCCCCCACCCTCCCTCCCTCTCTCCCTGCCTCCCTCTCTCCCTCCCTCTCTCCCTCCCTCCCTCCTTCCTGTGCCTGGCGTAGCAGCTCTCATTAAGCTGGCAGAATGGTTGATTCATTAACAGTAGAAACCCACTCCAGCGCTCAGCTCTCTGCTCACCCAACCAGCACTAAAAGCTTTCCTCCACCATCTATTGATTTCTAGAATGATTTGGAGGATGGCAACGCCACTGGTTTGTAGAGCAGCGAGGAGGGGAAATGTGAGAGAGGGGACATGAACGAAGAGGGCTAGGGAACAATAACAGAGGGTAGTAGGGGACATGAACAGAGGGGAGTATGGGAAATTAACAGAGGGGAGTATGGGAAATTAACAGAGGGGAGTATGGGAAATTAACAGAGGGGAGTATGGGAAATTAACAGAGGGGGGTATGGGAAATTAACAGATGGGAGTAGGGGACATGAATGTGGAGATTGGGAAATGCCTTAAATTTGTTCCATGAAGTGGCAAGGTTGTTGTTCTGTGAGTTGTGTTGTTCAGTGAGTTGTGTTGTTCTGTGAGTTGTGTTGTTCTGTGAGTTGTGTTGTTCAGTGTTCTGTGAGTTGTGTTGTTCTGTGAGTTGTGTTGTTCTGTGAGTTGTGTTGTTCAGTGAGTTGTGTTGTTCTGTGAGTTGTGTTGTTCTGTGAGTTGTGTTGTTCTGTGAGTTGTGTTGTTCAGTGAGTTGTGTTGTTCTGTGAGTTGTGTTGTTCTGTGAGTTGTGTTGTTCAGTGAGTTGTGTTGTTCTGTGAGTTGTGTTGTTCTGTGAATTGTGTTGTTCTGTGAGTTGTGTTGTTCTGTGAGTTGTGTTGTTCAGTGAGTTGTGTTGTTCTGTGAGTTGTGTTGTTCTGTGAGTTGTGTTGTTCAGTGAGTTGTGTTGTTCTGTGAGTTGTGTTGTTCTGTGAGTTGTGTTGTTCTGTGAGTTGTGTTGTTCTGTGAGTTGTGTTGTTCAGTGTTCTGTGAGTTGTGTTGTTCTGTGAGTTGTGTTGTTCAGTGTTCTGTGAGTTGTGTTGTTCTGTGAGTTGTGTTGTTCTGTGAGTTGTGTTGTTCTGTGAGTTGTGTTGTTCAGTGAGTTGTGTTGTTCAGTGAGTTGTGTTGTTCTGTGAGTTGTGTTGTTCTGTGAGTTGTGTTGTTCAGTGAGTTGTGTTGTTCTGTGAGTTGTGTTGTTCTGTGAATTGTGTTGTTCTGTGAGTTGTGTTGTTCTGTGAGTTGTGTTGTTCAGTGAGTTGTGTTGTTCTGTGAGTTGTGTTGTTCTGTGAGTTGTGTTGTTCTGTGAGTTGTGTTGTTCAGTGAGTTGTGTTGTTCTGTGAGTTGTGTTGTTAAGTGAGTTGTGTTGTTCAGTGAGTTGTGTTGTTCTGTGAGTTGTGTTGTTCTGTGAGTTGTGTTGTTCAGTGAGTTGTGTTGTTCTGTGAGTTGTGTTGTTCTGTGAGTTGTGTTGTTCAGTGAGTTGTGTTGTTCTGTGAGTTGTGTTGTTCTGTGAATTGTGTTGTTCTGTGAGTTGTGTTGTTCTGTGAGTTGTGTTGTTCAGTGAGTTGTGTTGTTCTGTGAGTTGTGTTGTTCTGTGAATTGTGTTGTTCTGTGAGTTGTGTTGTTCTGTGAGTTGTGTTGTTCAGTGAGTTGTGTTGTTCTGTGAGTTGTGTTGTTCTGTGAGTTGTGTTGTTCAGTGAGTTGTGTTGTTCTGTGAGTTGTGTTGTTCTGTGAGTTGTGTTGTTCTGTGAGTTGTGTTGTTCTGTGAGTTGTGTTGTTCAGTGTTCTGTGAGTTGTGTTGTTCTGTGAGTTGTGTTGTTCAGTGTTCTGTGAGTTGTGTTGTTCTGTGAGTTGTGTTGTTCTGTGAGTTGTGTTGTTCTGTGAGTTGTGTTGTTCTGTGAGTTGTGTTGTTCTGTGAGTTGTGTTGTTCAGTGAGTTGTGTTGTTCAGTGAGTTGTGTTGTTCTGTGAGTTGTGTTGTTCAGTGAGTTGTGTTGTTCTGTGAGTTGTGTTGTTCTGTGAGTTGTGTTGTTCTGTGAGTTGTGTTGTTCAGTGCTGTGTTGTGCCTTTCTCTCTATATATTTATATTCTATATATTCACTGACTCCCACATTCCCATGACACACACACTATATCAACTGCTAGCGATTACAGGCAGCCAATGGGTGAGCTGCATTCCATCACATCCTCTCCATGACCTACACTACACACTATGGTAATATCTACACTATGGTAATATCTACACTATGATAATATCTACACTATGGTAATATCTACACTATGGTAATATCTACATTATGATAATATCTACACTACACACTATGGTAATATCTACACTATGGTAATATCTACACTATGGTAATATATACACTATGGTAATATATACACTATAATAATATCTACACTATGATAATATCTACACTATGGTAATATCTACATTATGATAATATCTACACTATGGTAATATATACACTATAATAATATCTACACTATGATAATATCTACACTATGGTAATATCTACATTATGATAATATCTACACTATACACTATGGTAATATCTACACTATGGTAATATATACACTATGGTAATATATACACTATGGTAATATATACACTATAATAATATCTACACTATGATAATATCTACAGTATTGGTAATATCTACACTATGATAATATCTACACTATGATAATATCTACACTATGGTAATATCTACATTATGATAATATCTACACTATACACTATGGTAATATCTACACTATGGTAATATCTACACTATGGTAATATATACACTATGGTAATATATACACTATAATAATATCTACACTATGATAATATCTACACTATGGTAATATCTACATTATGATAATATCTACACTACACACTATGGTAATATCTACACTATGGTAATATCTACACTATGATAATATCTACACTATGATAATATATACACTATGGTAATATCTACACTATGGTAATATATACACTATGGTAATATATACACTATAATAATATCTACACTATGATAATATCTACACTATGATAATATCTACACTATGATAATATCTACACTACACACTATGGTAATATATACACTATGGTAATATCTACACTATGATAATATCTACACTATGATAATATCTACACTACACACTATGGTAACATATACACTATAATAATATCTACACTATGGTAATATCTACACTACACACTATGGTAATATCTACACTACACACTATGGTAATATCTACACTACACACTATGGTAAAATATACACTATAATAATATCCACACTATGGTAATATCTACACTATAATAATATCTACACTATAATAATATCTACACTATAATAATATCTACACTATGGTAATATCTACACTATGGTAATATCTACACTATGATAATATCTACACTATAATAATATCTACACTACACACTATGGTAATACCTACACTACACACTATGGTAATATCTACACTACACACTATGGTAATATCTACACTATAATAATATATACACTATGGTAATATCTACACTACACACTTTGGTAATATCTACACTATAATAATATCTACACTATGATAATATCTACACTATGGTAATATCTACACTATAATAATATCTACACTATGGTAATATCTACACTATAATAATATCTACACTATGGTAATATATATACTATGGTAACATATACACTATGGTAATATCTACACTACACACTATGGTAATATCTACACTATAATAATATCTACACTATGGTAATATCTACACTATAATAATATCTACACTATGGTAATATCTACACTACACACTATGGTAATATCTACACTATGGTAATATCTACACTATAATAATATCTACACTATGGTAATATCTACACTATGGTAATATATACACTATGGTAATATATACACTATATTAATATCTACACTATGATAATATCTACACTATAATAATATATACACTATGGTAATATCTACACTATGGTAATATCTACACTATGGTAATATATACACTATGGTAATATA
>NC_059466.1:51253467-51258467 GCF_905237065.1 Salmo salar | reverse complement strand
ATCAGTCTCAGGGTCGTCCTATATCTCAGTCTCAGGGTCGTCCTATATCCCTGTATCAGTCTCAGGGTCATCCTATATCCCTGTATCAGTCTCAGGGTCGTCCTATATCCCTGTATCAGTCTCAAGGTCAATCTCTATCCCTGTATCAGTCTCAGGGTCGTCCTATATCCTTGCATGTTCATGTCATTTTGCGACCAACTGTTGCATGCCTAGCTAGCTGCTAGCTGCTTAAGTTAGATTGTCAGTCTGTCAAATACACTCCAGCAGGAGAGTTCCTGTCTCACCTGTCGGCCATGGGCGGGGCTTGTCTCTGCTTGTTGACCTTGGCATACAGCCCATCCAGGGGGTCCTTATTGGACGGCTCGTTGCCGTGGGAGGAGCCTGGGCCGAGGCCGTGGGGAGGCGGGCGTTGGGGCGACGGGGTGCGGAGTCTGCTGTAGGGGGACTGACGGGGGGACGAGCTGTCTCTGAAGTTGTTGATGCGCGCGTAGTTGGGGTCCATGTAATCATCTTCGACATCGGGGAAAAGTCCTTTATCTCTGGCCTGACGCTCCCTCAGCTCCGCGTGCTTCGCCTCGATCCTGGAACAGATACGAACAGACAGGAGGGGTTACCTACAGTACACCTGTACTAACCTCTACAACAGATATGAATAGACAGGAGGGGTTACCTACAGTACACCTGTACTAACCTGTACAACAGATATGAATAGACAGGAGGGGTTACCTACAGTACACCTGTACTAACCTCTACAACAGATATGAATAGACAGGAGGGGTTACCTACAGTACACCTGTACTAACCTCTACAACAGATATGAATAGACAGGAGGGGTTACCTACAGTACACCTGTACTAACCTCTACAACAGATATGAATAGACAGGAGGGGTTACCTACAGTACACCTGTACTAACCTCTACAACAGATATGAATAGACAGGAGGGGTTACCTACAGTACACCTGTACTAACCTCTACAACAGATATGAATAGACAGGAGGGGTTACCTACAGTACACCTGTACTAACCTGTACAACAGATATGAATAGACAGGAGGGGTTACCTACAGTACACCTGTACTAACCTCTACAACAGATATGAATAGACAGGAGGGGTTACCTACAGTACACCTGTACTAACCTCTACAACAGATATGAATAGACAGGAGGGGTTACCTACAGTACACCTGTACTAACCTGTACAACAGATATGAATAGACAGGAGGGGTTACCTACAGTACACCTGTACTAACCTGTACAACAGATATGAATAGACAGGAGGGGTTACCTACAGTACACCTGTACTAACCTCTACAACAGATATGAATAGACAGGAGGGGTTACCTACAGTACACCTGTACTAACCTGTACAACAGATATGAATAGACAGGAGGGGTTACCTACAGTACACCTGTACTAACCTCTACAACAGATATGAATAGACAGGAGGGGTTACCTACAGTACACCTGTACTAACCTCTACAACAGATATGAATAGACAGGAGGGGTTACCTACAGTACACCTGTGCTTACCTGTACAACAGATATGAATAGACAGGAGGGGTTACCTACAGTACACCTGTACTAACCTCTACAACAGATATGAATAGACAGGAGGGGTTACCTACAGTACACCTGTACTAACCTGTACAACAGATATGAATAGACAGGAGGGGTTACCTACAGTACACCTGTACTAACCTACAGTATAAACCATCTCACCTCTCCCTCTCATCCTTCATCCTGTCCAGCTCCTCTTCACTCAGAACCTCGGACTTCTGTCTCTGTAGCGTGGCTTTGGCTTCTGATTTCTTTACCTTCTCGTTTTTCTTCTTTCCAAATCTAGGAGAGAGAGAGAGAGAGGGAGAGAAAGAGGAGAGGAAAAGGAGAGAAGGAGAGAGAAGGAGAGGGGAGAGAGAGAAAGAGAGAGAGAGAGGAAAAGGAGAGAAGGAGAGAGGAGAGAGAGAGAGAGAGAGAGAGAGAGAGAGAGAGAGAGAGAGAGAGAGAGAGAGAGGGGGAGAGAAAAGAGGAGAGAGAGAGAGACAGAGAGAGAGAGAGGAAAGAGGAGAGAGAGAGAGAGGAGAGAGAGGAGAGAGAGGAAAGAGGAGAGAGAGGAAAAGGAGAGAAGGAGAGAGGAGAGAGAGAGAGAGAGACAGAGAGAGAGAGAGAGGAGAGAGAGGAGAGAGAGAGAGAGAGAGAGAGAGAGAGAGAGAGGGGAAAAGGAGAGAAGGAAGAACGATCAATATCCAGTTTAAATATCTTTAAAGATAAAGCTAAATATAGGCTAAGAAATGAGCCAAAACACAGGATATGAACACACACCAGTCCACACATTCTAATTCTATGTAAGACCTCAGACCCTTTCAACACTAGACGGTGACAGTGTGTCGGAAGCAAAGTTCTGTTAACATGGATCATTTCCGGTTCACAGACTGACTCATGGACTCTCTCCGTCTCCTCTCCCATCTCTCTTTCTCTCTCTCTCTCTCTCTTTCACCCCGTCTCCAATCTCTCTCTCTTTCACTCTCTCCGTCTTCTCTCCCATCTCTCTTTCTCTCTCTCTCTCTTTCACCCCGTCTACAATCTCTCTCTCTTTCACTCTCTCCGTCACCTCTCCCATCTCCCTTTCTCTCTCTCTCTCTCTCTCTCACCCCATCTCCAATCTCTCTCTCTTGCGCTCTCTCCGTCTCCTCTCCCATCTCTCTCTCTCTCTCTCTTTCTCTCTCTTTCACCCCGTCTCCAATCTCTCTCTCTCTCTCTTTCTACTCCTCCACTCTTTCTCTCCACCTCTCTCTCTCTGTGTGTTCACATCAGGGCCATTCCTCATGCGTCCTAGTGGGGTCTAGCAGAGTGGAGAGGAGCCCTGCAACTCCATACCATAACATATTAACACTCCAGTGATCCAACCATACCATAACACATTAACACTCCAGTGATCCAACCATACCATAACATATTAACACTCCAGTGATCCAACCATACCATAACACATTAACACTCCAGTGATCCAACCATACCATAACATATCAACACTCCAGTGATCCAACCATACCATAACACATTAACACTCCAGTGATCCAACCATACCATAACATATCAACACTCCAGTGATCCAACCATACCATAACACATTAACACTCCAGTGATCCAACCATACCATAACATATTAACACTCCAGTGATCCAACCATACCATAACATATTAACACTCCAGTGATCCAACCATACCATAACACATTAACACTCCAGTGATCCAACCATAACACATTAAACTATAGTAACCCAGAGTGGAGAGTAAAACATGTTACCATGCCAATAAAGCCCTTAAATTGAATTGAAAAAAAAAAGGAATATCGGAATATAAATCTACACTAGATTACCAAAAGTATGCTCATCGAAACATCTCATTCCTAAATTAATGGGCATTAATACGGAGTTGGATAAGTTGTAATCATCACAGTGAGAATAGCATCCTCTATTGACTTCCTGATGAACCAACCCACTGAGTCAGTGGATATGATGACGAGACGGGCCATCGTAATACAACTCCCTCAATGACGTTAGCTAGCAAGGACAACAACAAAACCTGGTTCAACCCGGGCCAGCGTAATACAACTCCCTCAATGACGTTAGCTAGCAAGGACAACAACAAAACCTGGTTCAACCCGGGCCAGCGTAATACAACTCCCTCAATGACGTTAGCTAGCAAGGACAACAACAAAACCCGGTTCAACCCGGGCCAGCGTAATACAACTCCCTCAATGACATTAGCTAGCAAGGACAACAACAAAACCCGGTTCAACCCGGGCCAGCGTAATACAACTCCCTCAATGACATTAGCTAGCAAGGACAACAACAAAACCTGGTTCAACCCGGGCCAGCGTAATACAACTCCCTCAATGACATTAGCTAGCAAGGACAACAACAAAACCTGGTTCAACCCGGGCCAGCGTAATACAACTCCCTCAATGACGTTAGCTAGCAAGGACAACAACAAAACCTGGTTCAACCCGGGCCAGCGTAATACAACTCCCTCAATGACGTTAGCTAGCAAGGACAACAACAAAACCTGGTTCAACCCGGGCCAGCGTAATACAACTCCCTCAATGACGTTAGCTAGCAAGGACAACAACAAAACCTGGTTCAACCCGGGCCAGCGTAATACAACTCCCTCAATGACGTTAGCTAGCAAGGACAACAACAAAACCAGGCGGGATTGAAACTTTCTTTAACAAAATAAAAAAAGATATGAAAATGATGAACCACAACCAAAGAAAAGATGAAGACAATCTTGCTAATGATATAATATCATATACAAAATGGAATATTGATTTTATTCAAAGTGCAAAAGCAAGCAAATGTACTTTTTTACAACTAATCACCTATGTAAATACAATTGCAGCAAAATATATATCCACCCTTGCACTTTTCTTAAAAAAAATCCCAATTTCTTCTAAATATTGTTATTGGATTTTCAATATAGCAAAATCTATGTTATTTTTGTAAACTTAAGTTTACTATTTTTATTGAGAAAATAAAGAAAAATGATTGGCACCCCAGAGTACTTGGCTTTTTTCGGCCAAGATTAATCCCGACAAACTCATGTCACTGAGCGTTCTACACCTTTCTACTAGCCAGTAAACTTACACATTGTAAACTTCAGTTTACAAAAATAAAATTGCTTCTGCAATGTGGAAAATCCAATTACAAGGTGTGGAGACATAAACATATATTTTCTTTACAATTTCAACTTTTATTTGAGAAGAAATAAGGAATTATTTAAGAAAAATTGCAAGGGAGACATTATTTGGATTCTACTTTAAGGTTTGCAATTGCACTTTTGAAAACAATTATTAAAAGTAGTTTTAATTCCAATGTTTGTAGTGATGTGTTCTACAGCATCAAGGGAACAACTGCTTACAATTAACAATGATACAGTCTGGTGGGACAGGAAGTAGTGGTGAATATTCACCTTGATACAGTCTGGTGGGACAGGAAGTAGT
>NC_059466.1:51170967-51245967 GCF_905237065.1 Salmo salar | reverse complement strand
CCATAATGACATCACAATACCCCCTAATGACATCACAATACCCCATAATGACATCACAATACACCATAATGACATCACAATACCCCCTACTGACATCACAATACCCCCTAATGACATCACAACACCCCATAATGACATCACAATACACCATAATGACATCACAATACCCCCTAATGACATCACAATACCCCCTAATGACATCACAACACCCCATAATGACATCACAACACCCCATAATGACATCACAATACACCATAATGACATCACAACACCCCATAATGACATCACAATACACCATAATGACATCACAACACGCCATAATGACATCACAACACCCCATAATGACATCACAATACGCCATAATGACATCACAATACACCATAATGACATCACAATATGCCATAATGACATCACAATACCCCATAATGACATCACAATACGCCATAATGACATCACAATACCCCTAATGACATCACAATACCCCATAATGACATCACAATACCCCCTAATGACATCACAATACCCCATAATGACATCACAATACCCCATAATGACATCACAATACCCCATAATGACATCACAATACCCCATAATGACATCACAATACCCCCTAATGACATCACAATACACCATAATGACATCACAACACCCCATAATGACATCACAATACCCCCTAATGACATCACAATACCCCATAATGACATCACAATACACCATAATGACATCACAATACCCCCTACTGACATCACAATACCCCCTAATGACATCACAACACCCCATAATGACATCACAATACACCATAATGACATCACAATACCCCCTAATGACATCACAATACCCCCTAATGACATCACAACACCCCATAATGACATCACAACACCCCATAATGACATCACAATACACCATAATGACATCACAACACCCCATAATGACATCACAATACACCATAATGACATCACAATACGCCATAATGACATCACAACACCCCATAATGACATCACAATACGCCATAATGACAAAGAGAAAACAGGTTTTTTGAAATTGTAGCAAATTTTGTTACAATAACAAAACAGAAATACCTTATTAACATAAGTATTCAGACTCTTTGCTATGAGACTCTAAATTGAGCTCAGGTGCATCCTGTTTCCATTGACCATCCTTGAGATATTTCTTCAACTTGATTGGAGTCCACCTGTGGTAAATTCAATTAGACATGATTTGGAAAGGCACACACCTGTCTATATGAGGTCACACAGTTGACAGTGCATCTCCACACACACACACACACACACACACACACACACACACACACACACACACACACACACACACACACACACACACACACACACACACACACACACACACACACACACACACACACATCTCTTCTCTCTCTCTCTCTCTCTCTCTCTCTCTCTCTCTCTCTCTCTCTCTCTCTCTCTCTCTCTCTCTCTCCTTCCCTCTCTCTCTCTCTCTCTCCCCCTCTCTCTCTCCCTCCCTCTATGAATGCATGGTGTGCAGCCACCTCTCTCTGATTGGATAAATCACTACATGGGAAAGCTGCAGCGTGTCAATAAGAAGTGCTCCTTCAGCAGATACTGTCCTGAGAGGAAATCTATACCTTGAAGGAGACTGTAGGAACAGTTCTTAAGACGAGGATATATACAGTACGATCTTTAACCATAATTGAGGAATCGTTCTTTAGGAGTGTTGGATTTGAAGGAACTATTTTGATGACGTAAAAATGATTAATTGACAGATTTGGAATAGTTGCAGAAGAGTTAAACGCAACATATATTTGACAGAAATCAATCATGGTGAACATTTCAGTCTCTGTCTGAGTAATTGTCTGATTAAAGTATTCCAAAGAGAGTTTCTATCAACACACAGCCAGGGGAAGGACGACAGGTAACCTAGTAGTTAGAGCTGGATTGATGGAGGTTGCTGGATCAAAATCCCCGAGCTGAACAAGGTACAAATCTGTCGTTCTGCCCCTTGAACAAGGCAAGTTAACCCACTGTTCCCCCGGTAGGCCGTCATTGTAAAATAAGAATTTGTTCTTCACTGACTTGCCCTAGTTAAATAAAGGTTAGAAGGGAGGGATGACCAGTTACTGATGGATAGGCATAATATTCAGCTATTACACTAGAATAACAAGTCATATGAACGTCACACTGCACTCCCATGACCAATGAATTACCAGGCCACAGAAAACGGAACCAGTTAAAGGTGAATTACCAGGCCACAGATAACGGAACCAGTTAAAGGTGAATTACCAGGCCACAGATAACGGAACCAGTTAAAGGTGAATTACCAGGCCACAGATAACGGAACCAGTTAAAGGTGAATTACCAGGCCACAGATAACGGAGCAAGTTAAAGGTGAATTACCAGGCCACAGATAACAGAACCAGTTAAAGGTGAATTACCAGGCCACAGATAACAGAACCAGTTAAAGGTGAATTACCAGGCCACAGATAACGGAACCATTTAAAGGTGAATTACCAGGCCACAGATAACGGGCTGGCTATGGGAGGGGAGGGGGAGGGGAGAGGGGTTGGCTATGGGAGGGAAGAGGGGAGAGGGGCTGGCTATGGGAGGGGAGGGGAGGGGAGAGGGGCTGGCTATGGGAGGAGGGGGAGAGGGGCTGGCTATGGGAGGGGAGGGGAGAGGGGCTGGCTATGGGAGGGAGGGAGAGGGGCTGGCTATGAGGGGGAGGGGAGAGGGGAGAGGGGCTGGCTATGAGAGGGGAGAGGGGCTGGCTATGGGAGGGGGAGGGGCAGGGGAGAGGGGCTGGCTATGAGAGGGGAGAGGGGCTGGCTATGGGAGGGGAGAGGGGAGAGGGGCTGGCTATGGGAGGGGAGAGGGGCAGGGGAGAGGGGCAGGGGAGATGGGCTGGCTATGAGAAGGGAGAGGGGAGAGGGGCTGGCTATGGGAAGGGAGAGGGAAGAGGGGCAGGGGAGAGGGGCAGGGGAGATGGGCTGGCTACGGAAAACGTGGAGTTAAAGGTGATGTAATATATTAAAGAGGGATTTTCTTGATTAAATAATGTCTGAGCTAAAAACTCCAGCATATAAGAAACATAACTGATTGGAAGAAGGTGAGAGAGAGAGAGAGAGAGAGAGAGAGACAGAGAGAGAGAGAGAGACAGAGAGAGAGACAGAGAGAGAGAGAGAGACAAGGAGAGAGAGAGAGAGAGAGAGAGAGAGAGAGAGAGAGAGAGAGAGAGAGAGAGAGAGAGAGAGAGAGAGAGAGAGAGAGAGAGAGAGAGAGAGAGAGAGAGACAAGGGAGAGAGAGAGAGAGAGAGAGAGAGAGAGAGAGAAACTCTAGCAGATCTGAGGAAAAACCTAGCTTCTTTAATTATCCTCCCAGCAGCCACCTCTCCATATCCCAGCAGCCACCTCTCCATATTCATTATGGTCCTCTCCCAGGAGGCGCGGGTACACACAGAGATATGGAGATAACGAGGAGGAGAGAGAGAGAGAAGAGAAGAGAAATGTCATTCTACATTTTTAACCACTAATAATATCATATTTTAAACACTGTTATTCTCTCGAATGTTAATGTTTACTGTTAACCTCTTGAGGATACCCTAGGATAGGGGGCGCCACAGCGCATTTTGAAAAAAAATCGTTCCCATTTTCAACGGCCTACTAATCAAACTCAGAAGCTAGGGCATGCACTTACTTATTATATATGGATAGAAAACACCCTAAAGTTTCTAAAACTGTTTGAATGGTGTCTGTGAGTATAACAGAACTCAAATGGCAGGTCAAAACCCCGAGACCGATTGAAACAGGAAGTGGAATTCTGAATTGTGGACTCGACTTCTCATCTTTCCCTATTAATCACACCGTTAATGTCCGATTGTCATTGTTTTGTTTAATTCACTTTGGTGGTTTTAGTTCTTTTTTTATGCCAAGCTATTAAAACAACATGTTGGGTCCACAGAACAGGTATCTAATGAAAATACAGTTAGATATCATCAATGAAGCTATTAGCATAAACCGCTAACAAAGTGGTTTTAGACTGGCAGTATCTAAGATCACACCTATGGTCCACTACTTGTGACCAGGGCCCTTGGGATAGTGCACTGCATAGGGTACACTGTGGAAACATGAGGCCCGTGGGATAGTGCACTGCATAGGGTACGCTGTGGAAACATGAGGCCCGTGGGATAGTGCACTGCATAGGGTACACTGTGGAAACATGAGGCCCGTGGGATAGTGCACTACATAGGGTACACTGTGGAAACATGAGGCCCGTGGGATAGTGCACTACATAGGGTACACTGTGGAAATTACCTCCACTGTATTAATTAGAAACAGACTGGTGAACACCTAATATTCAACAGGAAACAGACTGGTGAACACTGAATATTCAACAGCAAACAGACTGGTGAGCACTGAATATTCAACAGCAAACAGACTGGTGAACACTGAATATTCAACAGCAAACAGACTGGTGAGCACTTTTTATTCTCTCTCCCTCCAAATCTACTGCACTGCTAAGTGACCTTGGATAGAAGTGTCCGCTAAGTGACCTTGGATAGAAGTGTCGGCTAAGTGACCTTGGATAGAAGTGTCGGCTAAGTGACCTTGGATAGAAGTGTCGGCTAAGTGACCTTGGAAAGAAGTGTCTGCTAAGTGACCTTGGATAGAAGTGTCGGCTAAGTGACCTTGAATAGAAGTGTCCGCTAAGTGACCTTGGATAGAAGTGTCGGCTAAGTGACCTTGGATAGAAGTGTCTGCTAAGTGACCTTGAATAGAAGTGTCGGCTAAGTGACCTTGGATAGAAGTGTCGGCTAAGTGACCTTGGATAGAAGTGTCGGCTAAGTGACCTTGGATAGAAGTGTCTGCTAACCTGGCCTATATGATTGTTATTCTATGATATATTTATTTATAGAACGAGAGTAAACAGAGGACGACTAAGATAAAAACTGATAAAGGTTCTGAATTATCCAAATAAACACCCTCTGAGTGTCTGATTAAATAAAATCCGCACTTTAGGAATAAATGAAATGTCCCAGAAAGCCTAACTGTTTAATCTAACTGCCAGAATGTTGACATCTTGACAGTAATACATCTCATTCTGCATCCCAGCTCGTAGATTTATAACCCTACTGACCTGAATTACAACCCTCTAGGTGTCAGTCCCAAATGGCCCCCTATTCCCAAACGAACCCCTATTCCCATTAGTGCACTACTTTTTGACCAGAGCCTATGAGCACTGGTCAAAATGAGTGTACCATTCCACCCCCCCAACCAAACCAAACACAGACAGACAGCCCTGACCAACATGCTTCCCATTCATCATCAAAATGACTGCAATTATTTAATCTCCTGCCTCAATTTTTAGGTAATTTCATCAGAAAGAGGAAACAGACAGTTTTTTTTGTTTGTTCCTGCCTGAACCTTAACCCCCCCAGGGCCAAGGGGTGGGGGAGTAGGCTAATAACGATGATGATGATGATGATGACTCACTAGGCTGATGAAGGAACACAGGGGTGCTAGGCTTAATGGCTCCAGGTAAAGTTGGTCTGACAGGAGAGCTGGGGAGAGGGGCTACAGGGGAGAGAGGGGCTACGGGGGAGAGGGGTGAGGCAGACGGGGAGAGGGGTGAGGGAGAGCTGGGGAGAGGGGCTACGGGGGGGAGAGGGGCTACGAGGGGGGAGAGGGGCTACGGGGGGGAGAGGGGTGAGGCAGACGGGGAGAGGGGGTGAGGGAGAGGGAGAGAGGGGGTGAGGGAGAGCTGGGGAGAGGGGCTACGGGGGGAGAGGGGTGAGGCAGACGGGGAGAGGGAGAGAGGGGGTGAGGGAGACGGGGAGAGGGGGTGAGGGAGAGGGAGAGAGGGGGTGAGGGAGAGCTGGGGAGAGGGGCTACGGGGGGGAGAGGGGTGAGGCAGACGGGGAGAGGGAGAGGGGGGTGAGGGAGACGGGGAGAGGGGTGAGGGAGAGAGGGGGTGAGGGAGAGCTGTGGTGAGGGACTACGGGGGGAGAGGGGTGAGGCAGACGGGGAGATTTGTAAGTCGCTCTGGATAAGAGCGTCTGCTAAATGACGTAAATGTAAAAAAATGTAACTGTAGTCTGAGACCTGACCTGTAGTCTGAGACCTGACCTGTAGTCTGAGACCTGACCTGTAGTCTGAGACCTGACCTGTAGTCTGAGACCTGACCTGTAGTCTGAGACCTGACCTGTAGTCTGAGACCTGACCTGTAGTCTGAGACCTGACCTGTAGTCAAGAGACCTGATCTGTAGTCTGAGACCTGACCTGTAGTCTGAGACCTGACCTGTAGTCTGAGACCTGACCTGTAGTCTGAGACTGACCTGTAGTCTGATACCTGACCTGTAGTCTGAGACCTGACCTGTAGTCTGAGACCTGACCTGTAGTCTGAGACCTGACCTGTAGTCTAATACCTGACCTGTAGTCTGAGACTGACCTGTAGTCTGAGACCTGACCTGTAGTCTGAGACCTGACCTGTAGTCTGAGACCCTAACACTCTCACTGTATGGAGATCAATCATTAAACAGGGCTGTGTGTTTTAAATCACTCATTGGCTCATATTAACAATGCACCAATCAGGGCTCTAACCCTACGAGGTGCTTTGGAAAGACAGGCGTGTGAAATTATACATGTAATTATCGAATATAATATGTCAAAAATATCAATCAATATGTCAAATATGCCAGCTTCAATGGACAACTCCCCCACTACCATATGGATATAGAGGATAATAACACACTACCATATGGATATATAGGATAACAACACACTACCATATGGATATATAGGATATATAGGTTAACAACACACTACCATATGGATATATAGGATATATAGGTTAACAACACACTACCATATGGATATATAGGTTAACAACACACTACCATATGGATATATAGGATATATAGGATTAAAACACACTACCATATGGATATATAGGTTAACAACACACTACCATATGGATATATAGGTTAACAACACACTACCATATGGATATATAGGTTAACAACACACTACCATATGGATATATAGGATAACAACACACTACCATATGGATATATAGGATAACAACACACTACCATATGGATATATAGGATATATAGGACAACAACACACTACCATATGGATATATAGGATAACAACACACTACCATATGGATATATAGGATAACAACACACTACCATATGGATATATAGGATATATAGGTTAACAACACACTACCATATGGATATATAGGATATATAGGTTAACAACACACTACCATATGGATATATAGGATATATAGGTTAACAACACACTACCATATGGATATATAGGATATATAGGTTAACAACACACTACCATATGGATATATAGGATATATAGGATAACAACACACTACCATATGGATATATAGGATATATAGGTTAACAACACACTACCATATGGATATATAGGATAACAACACACTACCATATGGATATATAGGATAACAACACACTACCATATGGATATATAGGATAACAACACACTACCATATGGATATATAGGTTAACAACACACTACCATATGGATATATAGGATATATAGGATAACAACACACTACCATATGGATATATAGGTTAACAACACACTACCATATGGATATATAGGATATATAGGTTAACAACACACTACCATATGGATATATAGGATAACAACACACTACCATATGGATATATAGGATATATAGGTTAACAACACACTACCATATGGATATATAGGATATATAGGATAACAACACACTACCATATGGATATATAGGATATATAGGATAACAACACACTACCATATGGGTATATAGGATATATAGGATAACAACACACTACCATATGGATATATAGGATAACAACACACTACCATATGGGTATATAGGATAACAACACACTACCATATGGGTATATAGGATATATAGGATAACAACACACTACCATATGGATATATAGGATATATAGGATAACAACACACTACCATATGGATATATAGGATATATAGGATAACAACACACTACCATATGGGTATATAGGATATATAGGATAACAACACACTACCATATGGATATATAGGATAACAACACACTACCATATGGATATATAGGATAACAACACACTACCATATGGATATATAGGTTAACAACACACTACCATATGGATATATAGGTTAACAACACACTACCATATGGATATATAGGATAACAACACACTACCATATGGATATATAGGATAACAACACACTACCATATGGATATATAGGATAACAACACACTACCATATGGATATATAGGATAACAACACACTACCATATGGATATATAGGATATATAGGATAACAACACACTACCATATGGATATATAGGATATATAGGATAACAACACACTACCATATGGATATATAGGATATATAGGATAACAACACACTACCATATGGGTATATAGGATATATAGGATAACAACACACTACCATATGGATATATAGGATATATAGGATAACAACACACTACCATATGGATATATAGGATATATAGGATAACAACACACTACCATATGGGTATATAGGATATATAGGATAACAACACACTACCATATGGATATATAGGATAACAACACACTACCATATGGATATATAGGATAACAACACACTACCATATGGATATATAGGTTAACAACACACTACCATATGGATATATAGGTTAACAACACACTACCATATGGATATATAGGATAACAACACACTACCATATGGATATATAGGATAACAACACACTACCATATGGATATATAGGATAACAACACACTACCATATGGATATATAGGATAACAACACACTACCATATGGATATATAGGATATATAGGTTAACAACACACTACCATATGGATATATAGGATAACAACACACTACCATATGGATATATAGGATATATAGGTTAACAACACACTACCATATGGATATATAGGATAACAACACACTACCATATGGATATATAGGATATATAGGTTAACAACACAATACCATATGGATATATATGATAACAACACACTACCATATGGATATATAGGATATATAGGTTAACAACACACTACCATATGGATATATAGGATAACAACACACTACCATATGGATATATAGGATAACAACACACTACCATATGGATATATAGGATATATAGGTTAACAACACACTACCATATGGATATATAGGATATATAGGATAACAACACACTACCATATGGATATATAGCTTAACAACACACTACCATATGGATATATAGGATATATAGGTTAACAACACAGTACCATATGGATATATAGGATAACAACACACTACCATATGGATATATAGGATATATAGGTTAACAACACACTACCATATGGATATATAGGATATATAGGATAACAACACACTACCATATGGATATATAGGATAACAACACACTACCATATGGATATATAGGATATATAGGATAACAACACACTACCATATGGATATATAGGATATATAGGATAACAACACACTACCATATGGATATATAGGATAACAACACACTACCATATGGATATATAGGTTAACAACACACTACCATATGGATATATAGGATAACAACACACTACCATATGGATATATAGCTTAACAACACACTACCATATGGATATATAGGATAACAACACACTACCATATGGATATATAGGATAACAACACACTACCATATGGGTATATAGGATAACAACACACTACCATATGGATATATATGATAACAACACACTACCATATGGATATATAGGATATATAGGTTAACAACACACTACCATATGGATATATAGGTTAACAACACACTACCATATGGATATATAGGATAACAACACACTACCATATGGATATATAGGATAACAACACACTACCATATGGATATATAGGATAACAACACACTACCATATGGATATATAGGATAACAACACACTACCATATGGATATATAGGATATATAGGATAACAACACACTACCATATGGATATATAGGATAACAACACACTACCATATGGATATATAGGATATATAGGATAACAACACACTACCATATGGATATATAGGTTAACAACACACTACCATATGGATATATAGGATAACAACACACTACCATATGGATATATAGGATAACAACACACTACCATATGGATATATAGGATAACAACACACTACCATATGGATATATAGGATAACAACACACTACCATATGGATATATAGGATAACAACACACTACCATATGGATATATAGGATAACAACACACTACCATATGGATATATAGGATAACAACACACTACCATATGGATATATAGGATAACAACACACTACCATATGGATATATAGGATAACAACACACTACCATATGGATATATAGGATAACAACACACTACCATATGGATATATAGGATAACAACACACTACCATATGGATATATAGGATAACAACACACTACCATATGGATATATAGGATAACAACACACTACCATATGGATATATAGGATATATAACAACACACTACCATATGGATATATAGGTTAACAACACACTACCATATGGATATATAGGATAACAACACACTACCATATGGATATATAGGATAACAACACACTACCATATGGATATATAGGATAACAACACACTACCATATGGATATATAGGATAACAACACACTACCATATGGATATATAGGATAACAACACACTACCATATGGATATATAGGATAACAACACACTACCATATGGATATATAGGATATATAGGTTAACAACACACTACCATATGGATATATAGGATAACAACACACTACCATATGGATATATAGGATAACAACACACTACCATATGGATATATAGGATAACAACACACTACCATATGGATATATAGGATAACAACACACTACCATATGGATATATAGGATAACAACACACTACCATATGGATATATAGGATAACAACACACTACCATATGGATATATAGGATATATAGGTTAACAACACACTACCATATGGATATATAGGATATATAGGTTAACAACACACTACCATATGGATATATAGGTTAACAACACACTACCATATGGATATATAGGATAACAACACACTACCATATGGATATATAGGATAACAACACACTACCATATGGATATATAGGATAACAACACACTACCATATGGATATATAGGATAACAACACACTACCATATGGATATATAGGATAACAACACACTACCATATGGATATATAGGATAACAACACACTACCATATGGATATATAGGATAACAACACACTACCATATGGATATATAGGATAACAACACACTACCATATGGATATATAGGATATATAGGTTAACAACACACTACCATATGGATATATAGGATATATAGGTTAACAACACACTACCATATGGATATATAGGATATATAGGTTAACAACACACTACCATATGGATATATAGGTTAACAACACACTACCATATGGATATATAGGATATATAGGTTAACAACACACTACCATATGGATATATAGGATAACAACACACTACCATATGGATATATAGGATAACAACACACTACCATATGGATATATAGGATAACAACACACTACCATATGGATATATAGGATAACAACACACTACCATATGGATATATAGGATAACAACACACTACCATATGGATATATAGGATAACAACACACTACCATATGGATATATAGGATATATAGGTTAACAACACACTACCATATGGATATATAGGTTAACAACACACTACCATATGGATATATAGGATAACAACACACTACCATATGGATATATAGGATAACAACACACTACCATATGGATATATAGGATAACAACACACTACCATATGGATATATAGGATAACAACACACTACCATATGGATATATAGGATAACAACACACTACCATATGGATATATAGGATAACAACACACTACCATATGTATATATAGGATAACAACCGATATATTTAACCAACCAATCAATATAGCCCTCTCTCACTTGATGACAGATAATTTAGGACATAATTACGGGAGCGAGATTTTCTCTACGGCGTCAGGGAGGGATATAAATCTGAGCCTTTCATCTGGCACCTCCTAACTATAACAACTCCTCTCTAAAGACTGGACCTGACTGTCTCTAATAGTCCCACCAAAACACGCCCAGCACCTCTGAATCTACACATGGTGGCTTACAATCAAATGGATTTATAAAGCCCTTCTCACGTCAGCTCATGTCACAAAGTGTAACGTAACAAAATGTGGGAAAAAAATCAAAGGATCTGAATACTTTCCGAATGCAGAATATATATAGGTTATATAGATAGATAGGTTATATAGATAGATAGGTAATATAGATAGATATGTTATATAGTTAGTTAGGTAATATAGATAGATAGGTTATATAGTTAGTTAGGTTATATAGATAGATATGTTATATAGTTAGTTAGGTAATATAGATAGATAGGTTATATAGTTAGTTAGGTTATATAGATAGATATGTTATATAGTTAGTTAGGTTATATAGATAGATATGTTATATAGTTAGTTAGGTTATATAGACAGTTAGGTAATATAGATATTTAGGTTATGTATATAGTTAGGTTATATAGATGGTTAGGTTATATATTTATATGTTATATAGATAGATATGTTATATATTTATATATGTTAGATAGATAGGTAATATAGATAGATATGTTATATAGTTAGTTAGGTTATATAGACAGTTAGGTAATATAGATATTTAGGTTATGTATATAGTTAGGTTATATAGATGGTTAGGTTATATATTTATATGTTATATAGATAGATATGTTATATAGTTATATATGTTAGATAGATAGGTAATATAGATAGATATGTTATATAGTTAGTTAGGTTATATAGACAGTTAGGTAATATAGATATTTAGGTTATGTATATAGTTAGGTTATATAGATGGTTAGGTTATATATTTATATGTTATATAGATAGATATGTTATATAGTTATATATGTTAGATAGATAGGTAATATAGATAGATATGTTATATAGTTAGTTAGGTTATATAGACAGTTAGGTAATATAGATATTTAGGTTATGTATATAGTTAGGTTAATATAGATAGATATGTTATATATTTATATGTTATATAGATATATGTTATATAGATGGTTAGGTTATATAGATAGATAGGTTATATAGATAGGTTATATAGATAGATAGGTTATATAGATAGGTTATATAGATAGATATGTTATATATTTATATGTTATATAGATATATGTTATATAGATGGTTAGGTTATATAGATAGGTTATATAGATAGATAGGTTATATAGATAGGTTATATAGATATGTTATATAGATGGTTAGGTTATATAGATAGGTTATATAGATAGATAGGTTATATAGATAGGTTATATAGATAGATATGTTATATATTTATATGTTATATAGATATATGTTATATAGATGGTTAGGTTATATAGATAGATATGTTATATATGTTATATAGATAGGTTATATAGATAGGTTATATAGATAGGTTATATAGATAGATATGTTATATATTTATATGTTATATAGATATATGTTATATAGATGGTTAGGTTATATAGATAGATATGTTATATAGATAGGTTATATAGATGGTTAGGTTATATGGATAGATAGGTTATATAGATAGATAGGTTATATAGATAGATATGTTATATATTTATATGTTATATATGTTATATAGATAGGTTATATAGATGGTTAGGTTATATAGACAGTTAGGTAATATAGATATTTAGGTTATGTATATAGTTAGGTTAATATAGATAGATATGTTATATAGTTAGTTAGGTTATATAGATAGATATGTTATATAGTTAGTTAGGTTATATAGACAGTTAGGTAATATAGATATTTAGGTTATGTATATAGTTAGGTTAATATAGATAGATATGTTATATATTTATATGTTATATAGATATATGTTATATAGATGGTTAGGTTATATAGATAGATAGGTTATATAGATAGGTTATATAGATAGATATGTTATATATTTATATGTTATATAGATAGGTTATATAGATGGTTAGGTTATATAGATAGATAGGTTATATAGATAGGTTATATAGATAGATAGGTTATATAGATAGATATGTTATATATTTATATGTTATATATGTTATATAGATAGGTTATATAGATGGTTAGGTTATATAGATAGATAGGTTATATAGATAGATATGTTATATATTTATATGTTATATAGATAGGTTATATAGATGGTTAGGTTATATAGATAGATAGGTTATATAGATAGATATGTTATATATTTATATGTTATATATGTTATATAGATAGGTTATATAGATAGGTTATATAGATAGATAGGTTATATAGATAGATATGTTATATATTTATATGTTATATAGATATATGTTATATAGATAGGTTATATAGATATTACCGTGCTTTGCAAATGTATTCATCCCCCTTGTAATTTTTCATATTTTGTTGCATTGAAACCTGTAATATAAATATATTTTTATTTTTATTGTGGCATGTAATGGACATACACAAAATAGTCCAAATTGGTGAAGTGAAATGGAAAAAATTACTTGTTTCAATAAAAAAAATATATATATATAATTATAATAATTAAAAAAATTTAAAAATTGTAAACAAAAGAAAACGTGTGTACATATGTATTCACCCCTTTGCTTTGAAGCCCCTAAATAAGATCTGGTGCAACCAATTACCTTCAGAAGTCACATTATTAGTTAAATAAAGTCCACCTGTGTGCAATCTAAGTGTCACATGATCTGTCACATGATCTCAGTATATATACACCTGTTCTGAAAGGCCCCAGAGTCTGCAACACCACTAAGCAAGGGGCACTATGAAGACCAAGGAGCTCTCCAAACAGGTCAGGGACAAAGTTGTGGAGAAGTACAGATCAGGGTTGGGTTATAAACAAATATCAGAAACTTTGAACATCCCACGGAGCACCATTAAATCCATTATTAAAAAAATGGAAATAATATGGCACCACAACAAACCTGCCAAGAGAGGGCCACCCACCAAAACTCACGGACCAGGCAAGGAGGACATTAATCAGAGAGGCAACAAAGAGACCAAAGATAACCCTGAAGGAGCTGCAAAGCTCCACAGCGGAGATTGGAGTATCTGTCCATGGGACCACTTTAAGCCGTACACTCCACAGAGCTGGGCTTTATGGAAGAGTGGCCAGAAAAAAAGCCATAGCTTAATTAAAGAATAAAAATAAGCAAACACATTTGGTGTTCGCCAAAAGGCATGTGGGGAGACTCCCCAAACATATGGAAGAAGGTACTCTGGTCAGAAGAGACTAAAATTTAGCTTTTTAGCCATCAAGGAAAATGCTAAACCCAACACCTCTCATCACCCCGAGAACAACATCCCCACAGTGAAGCATGATGGTGAAAGCATCATGCTGTGGGGATGTTTTATATAAGCAGGGACTGGGACACTGGACAGAATTGAAGGAATGATGGATGGCGCTAAATACAAGGACATTCTTGAGGGAAACCTGTTTCACTCTTCCAGAGATTTTAGACTGGGACAGAGGTTCACCTCCAGCAGGACAATGACCCTAAGCATACTGCTAAAGCAACACTCGAGTGGTTCAAGGGGAAACGTTTAAATGTCTTGGAATGGCCTAGTCAAAGCCCAGACCTCAATACAATTGAGAATCTGTGGTATGACTTAAAGATTTCTGTACACCAGCGGAACCCATCCAACTTGAAGGAGCTGGAGCAGTTTTGCCTTGAAGAATGGGCAAAATTCCAAGTGGCTAGATGTGCCAAGCTTATAGAGACATACAGCTGTCTCCAAGAGACTTGCAGCTGTAATTGCTGCAAAAGGAGGCTCTACAAAGTATTGACTTTGGGGGGGTGAATAGTTATGCACGCTCAAGTTAAATTTTTTTCTTCATATTTCTTGTTGTTTCACAAGAAGAAATATTTTGCATCTTCAAAGTGGTAGGCATGTTGTGTAAATCAAATGATACAAACCCCCCCCCCCAAAAAAATACACTTTAATTCCAGGTTGTAAGGCAACAAAATAGGAAAAATGCCAAGGGGGGTGAATACTTTCGCAACCACTGTATATAGATAGTTAGGTTATGGGTATTGGTTGTTTAACATGATACTTATTCACACGTCAGTCTCCATGGACACATGGATCAGCTGCAATGTTGCATCTGTCTAAAGCAGGCAACTGGTACACCATGATGGTTCTGTGGTGTTACATCAGTCCCAGGCAGGAAACTAGGAAGCCGTGATGGTGCTGTGGTGTTACATCAGTCCCAGGCAGGAAACTAGGAAGCCGTGATGGTGCTGTGGTGTTACATCAGTCCCAGGCAGGAAACTTGGAAGCCGTGATGGTGCTGTGGTGTTACATCAGTCCCAGGCAGGAAACTAGGAAGCCGTGATGGTGCTGTGGTGTTACATCAGTCCCAGGCAGGAAACTAGGAAGCCGTGATGGTGCTGTGGTGTTACATCAGTCCCAGGCAGGAAACTAGGAAGCCGTAATGGTGCTGTGGTGTTACATCAGTCCCAGGCAGGAAACTGGTACACCATGATGGTGCTGTGGTGTTACATCAGTCCCAGGCAGGAAACTAGGAAGCCGTGATGGTGCTGTGGTGTTACATCAGTCCCAGGCAGGAAACTAGGAAGCTGTGATGGTGCAGAACAGAGCCAGGATCAGCAGCGGTGTTACATCGGTGTTACATCAGTCCCAGGCAGGAAACTAGGAAGCCGTGATGGTGCAGAACAGAGCCAGGATAAGTGGTGCAGGTGGTAGTACCACGTAGACACCATGATGGTCGCCCCCGTAGCGCCACACCTCAGCAGCAGTAGTTACATCGGTGTTACATCAGTCCCAGGCAGGAAACTAGGAAGCCATGATGGGCCATGGATGGTCGCCCCCACAGCACCACACCTCCACTGTTAAAACAACATGTATGAACAGGCCTTCAGGAATTCATTAGCAGGTTTTCATACCGACACGACGGGCGATTACTGATCGCACCTCGTCAAATATCGTGCTAATTATACATGGAGACTCTGACTGAGATGAATCACATAGGGGGATAAGTGGCTCAGTTGGTAGAGAGTTGTGGGTTCGACTCCCAAGGGGGACCAGAATGGAAAAAGGTATGAAAATGTACGTATATGCACTCACTACTGTAAGACACTCTGAGTAAGAGCATCTGCTAAATTACTAAAATGTAAATGTAAAATGTGCATAAAAATGCATGTTGTGAGGCTGGCAGTGGTGGAGCGTTGAGAAGCTGGTAGGGGTTGAGAAGCTGGCAGTGGTGGAGAAGCTGGCAGTGGTGGAGAAGCTGGCAGTGATTGAGAAGCTGGCAGTGGTTGAGAAGCTGGCAGTGGTTGAGAAGCTGGTAGTGGTGGAGAAGCTGGCAGTGGTTGAGAAGCTGGCAGTGGTTGAGAAGCTGGTAGTGGTGGAGAAGCTGGCAGTGGTTGAGAAGCTGGCAGTGGTGGAGAAGCTGGCAGTGGTGGAGAAGCTGGCAGTGGTTGAGAAGCTGGCAGTGGTGGAGAAGCTGGCAGTGGTCATTAGTTGAGAAACTGGCAGTGGTTGAGAAGCTGGCAATGGTGGAGAAGCTGGCAGTGGTTGAGAAGCTGGCAGTGGTGGAGAGTTGAGAAGCTGGCAGTGGTGGAGAAGCTGGCAGTGGTCGATAGTTGAGAAGCTGGCAGTGGTTGAGAAGCTGGCAGTGGTGGAGAAGCTGGCAGTGGTGGAGAAGCTGGCAGTGGTCGATAGTTGAGAAGCTGGCAGTGATTGAGAAGCTGGCAGTGGTGGAGAGTGTGAACAAGATGTTGTCCTTCTACTCTAGCTGGTACCTCCCATTAGGGGTAATCTAAGACTAATCCAAGAAATGGCAATGCAAGATCGGCGATCGAGGGTATGGAGGTGATTGGAGTCTGGAGAGATTGAAGGAGTAGACAGAGACAAACAAAATTGTATAGGAGGGAGGGGTCTGGACAGACAGATGGACAGGGGCTGAGGAGAGGAAGTGGGGTGGCAGACAGACAGATAGACAGTGGTCTGAATGTGACATCTACACATATTGTTTTCCAGGAGACCTTGCTACCACTCTGGTCTTCAATGCCACACACTCCGCTCTAATACCTGGTCCGGTTAGTCCCTTGTTGAGGACGTTTCAGAGTTTGTCCGAACTTGGAGTTCTCCATGCCCACAGTGCAACCCACCACCTGCTGCTTGCCCTGCCTGGTTCCTTGAGGAGGCTCACTGACCACGCGGATTCGTCTGGATAAAGCCAGATCTATAGAATCTGACCAGGATAACTTTGACCAGGACTACTGCCTTTCTGTTTGAACAATAACTGTGGAGGAGGCATTAGAAGCCATTGCTTAGCTCACATGACTGGATGGAGGGAGGGAGGGAGGGAGGGAGGGAGGGAGGGAGGGAGGGAGGAGGGAGGGAGGGAGGGAGGGAGGGAGGGAGGGAGGGGGAGGGAGGAGGGGAGGGAAAGGGATGGGAGGGAGGGAGGGAGGGAGAGGGAGGGATGGAGGAGGGAGGGAGGGATGGGAGGGAGGGAGGGAGGGAGGGGAGGGAGGGAGGGAGGGAGGGAGGGAGGGAGGGAGGGAGGGAGGGAGGGAGGGAGGGAGGGAGCAGGATGGAAGGAGGGAGGGAGGGAGAGAGCGGGATGGAAGGAGGGAGGGAGGGAGGGGAGCTGTGACCAACAAAGACATTTATCAGCTCATAAATATTCATGATGATTTTGCCTCCTACTCTGAACCGGAACGTTTCTTCAGGCTCTGACACAGATAAACGAGCAAATCATCTCTGGAAACTCTCCAATATAATATATTATTCTATGCCTGGTGTCTTCTCTGTGACTTGTGCAGTAGGAGGACGAAGGTTTGTGCTATGGTCAGGTTAGGTGTGGGAGGGGAAAAACAGTGAACATTCCCATGAAATCCAATAAACTGTCAAAGAGCAAAATTTACACACAAATAAAAGTAAAATCACCTTTAGCTAAAATGCATTCTGTTGTATATTGTCTGTCTTGGGGGGGAGAATTTGTGACCCGTTTCAGGAAGCATGTGTCACATGCCACTACTTCACAGGAGAGGCATTTGAATGGATATTTTGGAACATGTGCTCTTTAATGTGCCTTAATAACAAACTTGTATTCAATCTGTAAATACGAATAAAATTGTTAAATTTTCGAGCCTAGTTTGTTTAGGCCACGGAAAAAGACAAGTAACCTTCCCGCTAGCCATGATTGGCTGAGATAATGGGTGGGCTGGACATGCCGGGAGATGAGTTTTGATTGGTCTGCCATGTAACACGCTTCCGTCTATAACATGAGCTGCTCAGAATGTGTTGATAATCCTTTCCACCGTGGCGTTTATGAAAGATAAAACGTTAGCCATCGAGAACTACAAAATGTTTTGCTACTTTTCTCAACAACATTGAATACCCTGAATGTAGCAGGCGCTATCGACAGATCAGTTGGGAAAATAATGAGCTACTTTCTGCACACGCCAACGGTCAGTGTGAACTCGGAGTGACTTGACACAACGCTGGCCAAACAAGATGTAGCTACAAACAAGATGTAGCTACAAACAAGATGAAGCTACAAACAAGATGTAGCTACAAACAAGATGTAGCTACACACAAGATGTAGCTACAAACAAGATGAAGCTACACACAAGATGTAGCTACAAACAAGATGTAGCTACAAACAAGATGAAGCTACAAACAAGATGTAGCTACAAAGAAGACGTAGCTACAAACAAGACGTAGCTACAAACAAGATGTAGCTACACACAAGATGTAGCTACAAACAAGACGTAGCTACAAACAAGACGTAGCTACACACAAGATGTAGCTACAAACAAGATGTAGCTACAAACAAGATGTAGCTACAAACAAGACGTAGCTACAAACAAGACGTAGCTACACACAAGACGTAGCTACACACAAGACGAAGCTACACACAAGATGTAGCTACAAACAAGATGTAGCTACAAAAAGATGTAGCTACAAACAAGATGTAGCTACAAACAAGACGTAGCTACAAACAAGATGTAGCTACAAACAAAACAGAGTTCAATGGTTCCAGTCTGCCGTGAAGTGTTCATCCATGTAAACGGGTAAAAGTCTAGCTACATTTTCTGATATTATACATTTCTAATTTAGTCTGAAAGTAATTTTTTTTGCACAAGTTAAAGAGTACCGTTAGCTAGCTTGTGAACGTTAGCTTGCTGGCTAGTGTATGATCTGCATAGTAATAGTATTCGAATCCAAAAAATCAATTTGCATTGCTAGCTTTAACCTAATGTTAGCTAGCTAACATTGAACCTAGTTTGTTAGCTTTAGCTATCTGCATATTCATACGACAGCATTTCATGCATGGTGGCTAGCTATAGCCTAATGTTAGCTAGCTAGCTGACATGGAACCTAGTTGGTTAGCTTTAGCTTCCTGCAGATTCATACTACAGCTAGGACAATCAGTTTGTATTGGTAGAATTATGAATTGTGATTACGCTGGTTCATTGTTTAGCTAGCTAGCTACATGTCTAAACACTTCTCCAGATGATTACAGGACCCATCAAATTAGCCAGGTGTGTCTGGGGGGTGATTACGACAATCTATTGTATTTCATGAACATGTATACATGTCTAGACAATAGAGACCCATCCACTTGCCTGTCTTTATGTAGTGTTGTGTTGTCTCTCTTGTCGTTATGTGTGTTTGTCCAATATATATATATATATATATATATATATATATATATATATATATATATACTAATGTAAACTTCCTACTTCAACTGTGTGTGTATATGTGTATATATATATATATATATTCACATATACACACACAGTTGAAGTAGGAAGTTTACATACACTTAGGTTGGAGTTATTAAAACTTGTTTTCCAACCACTCCACAAATGTCTTGTTAACAAACTAGTTAAGTCGGTTAGGACATCTACTTTGTGCATGACACAAGTCATTTTTTCAACAATTGTTTACAGATTATTTCACTTATAATTCACTGTATCACAATTCCAGTGGGTCAGAAGTTTACATCCACTAAGTTGACTGTGCCTTTAAACAGCTTGGAAAATTCCAGAAAATGATGTCATGGCTTTAGAAGCTTCTGATAGGCTAATTGACATCATTTGAGTCAATTGGAGGTGTACCTGTGGATGTATTTCAAGGCCTACCTTCAAACTCAGTGCCTCTTTGCTTCACATCATGGGAAAATCAAAAGAAAGCAGCCAAGACCTCAGAAAAAAATTGTAGACCTCCACAAGTCTGGTTCATCCTTGGGAGCAATTTCCAAACGCCTGAAGGTTCCACGTTCATTTGTATAAACAATAGTACGCAAGTTTAAACACCATGGGACCATGCAGCCGTCATACCGCTCAGGAAGATCTATAACATCACTAACAGAACCATACTATCCTAGCCTGGTCTCCTGACTCAGGAGGAATGGGACAAAATTCACCCAACTTATTGTGGGAAGCTTGTGGAACTCGATGAGGATACAGATATAGACCCAGATATAACAGAGTTACTGAAGGAGGGTGAGGATACAGATATAGACCCAGATATAACAGAGTTACTGAAGGAGGATGAGGATACAGATATAGTTACTGAAGGAGGGTGAGGATACAGATATAGACCCAGATATAACAGAGTTACTGAAGGAGGATGAGGATACAGATATAGTTACTGAAGGAGGGTGAGGATACAGACCCAGACATAACAGAGATACTGAAGGAGGATACAGATATAGACCCAGACATAACAGAGTTACTGAAGGAGGATACAGATATAGACCCAGACATAACAGAGATACTGAAGGAGGATACAGATATAGACCCAGAGATAACAGAGATACTGAAGGAGGATACAGATATAGACCCAGACATAACAGAGTTACTGAAGGAGGATACAGATATAGACCCAGACATAACAGAGTTACTGAAGGAGGATACAGATATAGACCCAGACATAACAGAGATACTGAAGGAGGATACAGATATAGACCCAGACATAACAGAGTTACTGAAGGAGGGTGAGGATACAGATATAGACCCAGACATAACAGAGATGCTGAAGGAGGATACAGATATAGACCCAGACATAACAGAGTTAGTGAAGGAGGATGAGGATATAGACCCAGACATAACAGAGTTACTGAAGGAGGGTGAGGATACAGATATAGACCCAGACATAACAGAGTTACTGAAGGAGGATACAGATATAGTGATCTACCTACATTTGCATACTACCCCAACTAACTGGTGCCCCCACACTTTGACTCTGTACCGGTACCCCCTGTATATAGCCTCCACATTGACTCTGTACCGGTACCCCCTGTATATAGCCTCCACATTGACTCTGTACCGGTACCACCTGTATATAGCCTCCACATTGACTCTGTACCGGTACCCCCTGTATATAGCCTCCACATTGACTCTGTACCGGTACCCCCTGTATATAGCCTCCACATTGACTCTGTACCGGTACCCCCTGTATATAGCCTCCACATTGACTCTGTACCGGTACCCCCTGTATATAGCCGCCACATTGACTCTGTACCGGTACCCCCTGTATATAGCCTCCACATTGACTCTGTACCGGTACCCCCTGTATATAGCCTCCACATTGACTCTGTACCGGTACCCCCTGTATATAGCCGCCACATTGACTCTGTACCGTAACACCCTGTAAATAGCCTCCACATTGACTCTGTACCGGTACCCCCTGTATATAGCCTCCACATTGACTCTGTACCGGTACCCCCTGTATATAGCCTCCACATTGACAGGTACACTTCTCCTATAGAACAGGTACACTTCTACTATAGAACAGGTACACTTCTACTATAGAACAGGTACACTTCTATTATAGAACAGGTACACTTCTATTATAGAACAGGTACACTTCTACTATAGAACAGGTACACTTCTACTATAGAACAGGTACACTTCTATAGAACAGGTACACTTCTACTATAGAACAGGTACACTTCTACTATAGAACAGGTACACTTCTACTATAGAACAGGTACACTTCTATTATAGAACAGGTACACTTCTACTATAGAACAGGTACACTTCTACTATAGAACAGGTACACTTCTACTATAGAACAGGTACACTTCTATAGAACAGGTACACTTCTACTATAGAACAGGTACACTTCTACTATAGAACAGGTACACTTCTACTATAGAACAGGTACACTTCTATAGAACAGGTACACTTCTACTATAGAACAGGTACACTTCTACTATAGAACAGGTACACTTCTACTATAGAACAGGTACACTTCTACTATAGAACAGGTACACTTCTACTATAGAACAGGTACACTTCTACTATAGAACAGGTACACTTCTACTATAGAACTGGATGAGGGGAACTCAGCAGGAACTCACAAGTTTAAGGCTACTGTCCACACCGATCAGTTCTGGACCTCGGAGAGGACAACCCTCAGATTACTGTCCACTCCGATCAGTTCTGGACCTCGGAGAGGACAACCCTCAGATTACTGTCCACTCCGATCAGTTCTGGACCTCGGAGAGGACAACCCTCAGATTACTGTCCACTCCGATCAGTTCTGGACCTCGGAGAGGACAACCCTCAGATTTGTAAACAGTGGATTAGAGTGTTCTCTTTCATGTCTGCAAATCAAACATATATCCATGGGTCTACGACCAGACGAGACTGAACTAATCACATAAAGCCTCGGAGCTGAAACTCAGACAAGAGCTGAGGGTGTTATGAGCCTTAGTGAGGAGGGCTGTGTGTGTGTGTGTGTGTGTGTGTGTGTGTGTGTGTGTGTGTGTGTGTGTGTGTGTGTGTGTGTGTGTGTGTGTGTGTGTGTGTGGTGTGTGTGTGTGTGTGTGTGTGAGTGTGTGTGTGTGTGTGTGTGTGTGTGTGTGTGTGTGTGTGTGTGTGAGTGTGTGTGGTGTGTGTGTGTGTGTGGTGTGTGTGTGTGTGTGTGTGTGTGTGTGTGTGTGTGTGTGTGTGTGTGTGTGTGTGGTGTGTGTGTGTGTGTGTGTGAGTGTGTGTGGTGTGTGTGTGTGTGTGTGTGTGTGTGTGTGTGTGTGTGTGTGTGTGTGTGTGTGTGTGTGTGTGTGTGTGTGTGTGTGTGTGTGTGTGTGTGTGTGTGTGTGTGTGTGTGGTGTGTGTGTGTGTGTGTGTGTGTGTGTGTGTGAGTGAGTGTGTGTGGTGTGTGTGTGTGTGTGTGTGTGTGTGTGTGTGTGTGTGTGTGTGTGTGTGTGTGGTGTGTGTGTGTGTGTGTGTGTGTGTGTGTGTGTGTGTGGTGTGTGTGTGTGTGTGTGTGTGTGTGTGTGTGTGAGTGTGTGTGTGTGTGTGTGTGTGTGTGTGTGTGTGTGTGTGTGTGTGTGTGTGTGTGTGTGTGTGTGTGTGTGTGTGTGTGTGTGTGTGTGTGTGTGGTGTGTGTGTGTGTGTGTGTGTGTGTGTGTGTGTGTGTGTGTGTGTGTGTGTGTGTGTGTGTGTGTGTGTGTGTGTGTGTGGTGTGTGTGTGTGTGGGTTTCTGGCTGGTTTTCTGGCTAGTTGTCTGGCTGGTTATCTGGGTAGAGTCTAATGACTCTACCCAGATAACCAGCCAGATAAACAGCCAGATAACGAGGGGTTGAGAATCCTGACTATGGAACACATCTAGACACACTGTCCATTAGACCCAGACCCAGACCCAGTTCCATTAGACTCTACCCAGACCCAGACCCAGACCCAGTTACATTACATTAGACTCTACCCAGACCCAGTTACATTACATTAGACTCTACCCAGACCCAGTTACATTACATTAGACTCTACCCAGACCCAGACCCAGTTACATTACATTAGACTCTACCCAGACCCAGACCCAGTTACATTACATTAGACTCTACCCAGACCCAGACCCAGTTACATTACATTAGACTCTACCCAGACCCAGACCCAGACCCAGTTACATTAGACTCTACCCAGACCCAGACCCAGTTACATTACATTAGACTCTACCCAGACCCAGACCCAGTTACATTACATTAGACTCTACCCAGACCCAGACCCAGTTACATTACATTAGACTCTACCCAGACCCAGTTACATTACATTAGACTCTACCCAGACCCAGTTACATTACATTAGACTCTACCCAGACCCAGACCCAGTTACATTACATTAGACTCTACCCAGACCCAGACCCAGTTACATTACATTAGACTCTACACAGACCCAGACCCAGTTACATTACATTAGACTCTACCCAGACCCAGACCCAGTTACATTAGACTCTACCCAGACCCAGACCCAGTTACATTACATTAGACTCTACCCAGACCCAGACCCAGTTACATTACATTAGACTCTACCCAGACCCAGACCCAGTTACATTACATTAGACTCTACCCAGACCCAGACCCAGTTACATTAGACTCTACCCAGACCCAGTTACATTACATTAGACTCTACCCAGACCCAGACCCAGTTACATTACATTAGACTCTACCCAGACCCAGACCCAGTTACATTACATTAGACTCTACCCAGACCCAGACCCAGTTACATTACATTAGACTCTACCCAGACCCAGTTACATTACATTAGACTCTACCCAGCCCCAGACCCAGTTACATTACATTAGACTCTACCCAGACCCAGACCCAGTTACATTACATTAGACTCTACCCAGCCCCAGACCCAGTTACATTACATTAGACTCTACCCAGACCCAGACCCAGTTACATTACATTAGACTCTACCCAGCCCCAGACCCAGTTACATTACATTAGACTCTACCCAGACCCAGACCCAGTTACATTACATTAGACTCTACCCAGACCCAGACCCAGTTACATTACATTAGACTCTACCCAGACCCAGACCCAGTTACATTGCATTAGACTCTACCCAGACCCAGTTACATTACATTAGACTCTACCCAGACCCAGACCCAGTTACATTACATTAGACTCTACCCAGACCCAGACCCAGTTACATTACATTAGACTCTACCCAGACCCAGTTACATTACATTAGACTCTACCCAGACCCAGACCCAGTTACATTACATTAGACTCTACCCAGCCCCAGACCCAGTTACATTACATTAGACTCTACCCAGACCCAGACCCAGTTACATTACATTAGACTCTACCCAGACCCAGACCCAGTTACATTACATTAGACTCTACCCAGACCCAGACCCAGTTACATTACATTAGACTCTACCCAGACCCAGACCCAGTTACATTACATTAGACTCTACCCAGACCCAGACCCAGACCCAGTTACATTACATTAGACTCTACCCAGACCCAGACCCAGTTACATTACATTAGACTCTACCCAGACCCAGACCCAGTTACATTACATTAGACTCTACCCAGACCCAGACCCAGTTACATTACATTAGACTCTACCCAGACCCAGACCCAGTTACATTACATTAGACTCTACCCAGACCCAGACCCAGTTACATTACATTAGACTCTACCCAGACCCAGACCCAGTTACATTACATTAGACTCTACCCAGACCCAGACCCAGTTACATTACATTAGACTCTACCCAGACCCAGACCCAGTTACATTACATTAGACTCTACCCAGACCCAGACCCAGACCCAGTTACATTACATTACATTAGACTCTACCCAGACCCAGACCCAGACCCAGTTACATTACATTAGACTCTACCCAGACCCAGACCCAGTTACATTACATTAGACTCTACCCAGACCCAGACCCAGACACATTACATTAGACTCTACCCAGACCCAGACCCAGTTACATTACATTAGACTCTACCCAGACCCAGTTACATTACATTAGACTCTACCCAGACCCAGACCCAGTTACATTACATTAGACTCTACCCAGACCCAGACCCAGTTACATTACATTAGACTCTACCCAGACCCAGACCCAGACCCAGTTACATTACATTAGACTCTACCCAGACCCAGACCCAGTTACATTACATTAGACTCTACCCAGACCCAGTTACATTACATTAGACTCTACCCAGACCCAGACCCAGTTACATTACATTAGACTCTACCCAGACCCAGACCCAGTTACATTACATTAGACTCTACCCAGACCCAGACCCAGTTACATTACATTAGACTCTACCCAGACCCAGTTACATTACATTAGACTCTACCCAGACCCAGACCCAGTTACATTACATTAGACTCTACCCAGACCCAGTTACATTACATTACATTAGACTCTACCCAGACCCAGTTACATTACATTACATTAGACTCTACCCAGACCCAGACCCAGTTACATTACATTAGACTCTACCCAGACCCAGTTACATAACATTACATTAGACTCTACCCAGACCCAGACCCAGTTACATTACATTAGACTCTACCCAGACCCAGACCCAGTTACATTACATTACATTAGACTCTACCCAGACCCAGACCCAGACCCAGTTACATTACATTAGACTCTACCCAGACCCAGTTACATTACATTAGACTCTACCCAGACCCAGTTACATTACATTACATTAGACTCTACCCAGACCCAGACCCAGTTACATTACATTACATTAGACTCTAGACCCAGACCCAGTTACATTACATTAGACTCTACCCAGACCCAGACCAGTTACATTACATTAGACTCTGACCCAGACCCAGTTACATTACATTAGACTCTACCCAGACCCAGACCCAGTTACATTACATTAGACTCTACCCAGACCCAGACCCAGTACATTACATTACATTAGACTCTACCCAGACCCAGTTACATTACATTACATTAGACTCTCACCCAGACCCAGTTACATTACATTAGACTCTACCCAGACCCAGACCCAGTTACATTACATTAGACTCTACCCAGACCCAGACCCAGTTACATTACATTAGACTCTACCCAGACCCAGACCCAGTTACATTACATTACATTAGACTCTACCCAGACCCAGTTACATTACATTAGACTCTACCCAGACCCAGACCCAGTTACATTACATTAGACTCTACCCAGACCCAGACCCAGTTACATTACATTAGACTCTACCCAGACCCAGACCCAGTTACATTACATTACATTAGACTCTACCCAGACCCAGTTACATTACATTAGACTCTACCCAGACCCAGACCCAGTTACATTACATTAGACTCTACCCAGACCCAGAGAATTACATTACATTAGACTCTACCCAGACCCAGACCCAGTTACATTACATTACATTAGACTCTACCCAGACCCAGACCCAGTTACATTACATTACATTAGACTCTACCCAGACCCAGTTACATTACATTAGACTCTACCCAGACCCAGACCCAGTTACATTACATTAGACTCTACCCAGACCCAGTTACATTACATTAGACTCTACCCAGACCCAGTTACATTACATTAGACTCTACCCAGACCCAGTTACATTACATTAGACTCTACCAGACCCAGACCCAGTTACATTACATTAGACTCTACCCAGACCCAGACCCAGTTACATTACATTACATTAGACTCTACCCAGACCCAGACCCAGTTACATTACATTAGACTCTACCCAGACCCAGACCCAGTTACATTATATTACATTAGACTCTACCCAGACCCAGACCCAGTTACATTACATTAGACTCTACCCAGACCCAGTTACATTACATTACATTAGACTCTACCCAGACCCAGTTACATTACATTAGACTCTACCCAGACCCAGACCCAGTTACATTACATTAGACTCTACCCAGACCCAGTTACATTACATTAGACTCTACCCAGACCCAGTTACATTACATTAGACTCTACCCAGACCCAGTTACATTACATTAGACTCTACCCAGACCCAGACCCAGTTACATTACATTAGACTCTACCCAGACCCAGACCCAGTTACATTACATTAGACTCTACCCAGACCCAGTTACATTACATTAGACTCTACCCAGACCCAGTTACATTACATTAGACTCTACCCAGACCCAGTTACATTACATTAGACTCTACCCAGACCCAGACCCAGTTACATTACATTAGACTCTACCCAGACCCAGACCCAGTTACATTACATTAGACTCTACCCAGACCCAGTTACATTACATTAGACTCTACCCAGACCCAGTTACATTACATTAGACTCTACCCAGACCCAGTTACATTACATTAGACTCGACCCAGACCCAGTTACATTACATTAGACTCTACCCAGACCCAGTTACATTACATTACATTAGACTCTACCCAGACCCAGTTACATTACATTAGACTCTACCCAGACCCAGTTACATTACATTAGACTCTACCCAGACCCAGACCCAGTTACATTACATTAGACTCTACCCAGACCCAGTTACATTACATTAGACTCTACCCAGACCTCAGTTCTTTATTGACCCAAGGTCCATCATTCGTATCTTACTGACGTGAATTCATTCTCATTTAATCATTTAATTGAACATCTGTGTGTGTGAAGCACAACAGGGTGCGGCTTCTGTTGAGGAACTAAAATAGGCTTCAGGCACAGTGTGAGATGAACAGCCTAGATCAGATGGATGATGGAGAGAGAGAGAGAGAGAGAGAGAGAGAGAGAGAGGAGGAGAAATGGAGAAGAGAGAGAGAGAGAGAGAGAGAGAGAGAGAGAGAGGAGGAGAAATGGAGAGAGAGAGAGAGAGAGAGAGAGAGAGAGAGGAGGAGAAATGGAGAGAGAGAGAGAGACATAGAGAGAGAGAGAGAGAGAGAGAGAGCGAGACAGAGGGAGGGAGAGAGAGAGATAGAGAGAGAGAGGGGGGAGAAATGGAGAGAGAGAGAGAGAGACATAGAGAGAGAGAGAGCGAGAGAGAGGAGTAGAAATGGAGAGAGAGAGACATAGAGAGAGAGAGAGAGAGAGAGAGAGAGAGAGAGAGAGAGAGAGAGGAGTAGAAATGGAGAGAGAGAGAGACATAGAGAGAGAAGAGAGAGAGAGAGAGAGAGAGAGAGAGAGAGAGAGAGCGAGACAGAGGGAGGGAGAGACAGAGAGAGAGAGAGGGGGGAGAAATGGAGAGAGAGAGAGAGAGAGGAGTAGAAATGGAGAGAGATACAAAAAAAGAAAATGAGAATGAGATTGAGAAATAAGGCCCATTTAGAGTTGTCAATCTAATCAGAGACAGGGTGTGTAGGCTGTGTGTGTGTGTGGTGTGTGTGTGTCTGTGCGTGCGTGCGTGCGTGTGTGTGTGTGTGTGTGTGTGTGATGATAATGAAGGTGGTGATGTGAGAGAGAGGATAACAGGCTGAGGTGTGGTAACAGGCTGAGGGTTGGTAACAGGCTGAGGGCTGGTAACAGGCTGAGGGCTGGTAACAGGCTGAGGTGTGGTAACAGGCTGAGGGCTGGTAACAGGCTGAGGTCTGGTAACAGGCTGAGGGTTGGAAACAGGCTGAGGGCTGGAAACAGGCTGAGGGCTGGAAACAGGCTGAGGGCTGGTAACAGGCTGAGGGCTGGTAACAGGCTGAGGTGTGGTAACAGGCTGAGGGCTGGTAACAGGCTGAGGTGTGGTAACAGGCTGAGGGCTGGTAACAGGCAGAGGTGTGGTAACAGGCTGAGGGCTGGTAACAGGCTGAGGGCTGGTAACAGGCTGAGGGCTGGTAACAGGTTGAGGGCTGGTAACAGGCTGAGGTCTGGTAACAGGCTGAGGGTTGGAAACAGGCTGAGGGCTGGAAACAGGCTGAGGGCTGGAAACAGGCTGAGGGCTGGTAACAGGCTGAGGGCTGGTAACAGGCTGAGGTGTGGTAACAGGCTGAGGGCTGGTAACAGGCTGAGGTGTGGTAACAGGCTGAGGGTTGGTAACAGGCTGAGGGCTGGTAACAGGCTGAGGTGTGGTAACAGGCTGAGGGCTGGTAACAGGCTGAGGGCTGGTAACAGGCTGAGGTGTGGTAACAGGCTGAGGGTTGGTAACAGGCTGAGGGCTGGTCACAGGCTGAGGTGTGGTAACAGGCTGAGGGCTGGTAACAGGCTGAGGGCTGGTAACAGGCTGAGGTGTGGTAACAGGCTGAGGGCTGGTAACAGGCTGAGGGTTGGTAACAGGCTGAGGGTTGGTAACAGGCAGAGGGCCGGTAACAACAGAAGTGATGGTGGTAGTTTTACAGATGAAACACTGATCTCCCACCTTTCTACTGCTGACTCTCAGGTATTTAGCCAGCCCCAATCAGAGCACAATCTGAACCACAACAGCACATCTTCCTGAATCAAAGGGGATGATTGAACTGAACGGAACTGATTCATATGGAGATGTAAAGAGGAGAGAGAGAGATGAAGGGATGGAGAGATGGAGAGAGAGAGAGATGAAGGGGTGGAGAGATGGAGGGATAGAGAGATTGAGAGATGGAGGGGTGGAAAGATAGAGAGATAGAGGGATAGAGGGATAGAGAGATAGAGGGATGAAGAGATTGAGAGATAAAGGGATGGAGGGATGGAGATATTGAGAGATGGAGGGATAGAGAGATTGAGAGATAGAGGGATGCAGAGATTGAGAGATGGAGGGGTGGAGAGCTTGAGAGATAAAGGGATGGAGGGATGGAGAGATTGAGAGATAGAGGGATGGAGAGATAGATGGATGGAGGGATGGAGAGATTGAGAGATAGAGGGATGGAGAGGTGGAGGGGTGGAGAGATAGAGATACGGAGAGATGGAGATACAGAGAGATAGAGGGATGGAGGGGTGGATAGATTAAGAGATAGAGGGATGGAGGGGTAGAGATGGAGAAATAGAAAGATATGGGGAGATGGAGGGGTGGAGATGCGGAGAGATGGAGATATGGATAGATATAGGGATGGAGGGGTGGAGAGATTGAGAGAGAGAGGGATGGAGGGGTGGAGAGATGGGAGATATGGCGAGATATAGGGATTGAGGGATGGAGGGGTGGAGGGATGGAGAGAGGGATGGAGAGATAGAGGGATGGAGGGGTGGAGATGCGGAGATATGGGAGATACGGAGAGATAGAGGGATGGAGGGGTGGAGAGATTGAGAGATAGAGGGATGGAGAGATAGAGGGATGGAGGGGTGGAGAGATTGAGAGATAGAGGGATGGAAGGGTGATCTGTCATCATATACAGCCCCAGGGAAGTCTGGCATAGCTCCAATCTACCACCAACCACAGCACTAACATGTTACCATGGCAAAGAGGATGAATTAACAACACGGTGTCTGCTCTTATAGGTTGAACCCTGGTAAATATGGAGCAGCAGTATGCTGCTGAGAGAGAGAGAGAGAGAGAGAGAGAGAGAGAGAGAGAGAGAGAGAGAGAGAGAGAGAGAGAGAGAGAGAGAGAGAGAGAGAAACAGACAGACAGACAGACAGACAGACAGACAGACAGACAGACAGACAGACAGACAGACAGACAGACAGACAGACAGACAGACAGACAGACAGACAGACAGAGAGAGAGAGAGAGGGGAGAGAGAGGGGAGAGAGGAAGAGAGAGAGACAGAGAGAAGGAGAGAGAGAGAAACAGAGAGAGGGGAGAGAGGAAGACAGAGAGAGAGAGAGAGAGACAGAGAGAAAGCACAGAGACATAAATAATGGTGAATTACGCCTTCATTACTGGGAGACTTTAAAACTCTATAAACGTACACTCAGAACCAAAACAGCACAGTACAACAGCAAGCAGCTGGCACTAATTGAGGAGTCCATAAACACAAACAACTTCTGGCAAAATTACCCGAAACAAGAGGAATTAGCGATACAAAATGGTGACATATGGACGACCCATTTTAAAACACTCTACAACACCGTTCAAATTGACACAAACGCAGAACAATGACAAATTCATGAGAAATTGAATGGATTAGATCTTAGTGCTGCTTTTGATACCATCGATCACCACATTCTTTTGGAGAGATTGGAAACCCAAATTGGTCTACACGGACAAGTTCTGGCCTGGTTTAGATCTTATCTGTCGGAAAGATATCAGTTTGTCTCTGTAAATGGTTTGTCCACTGACAAATCAACTGTAAATTTCGGTGTTCCTCAAGGTTCCGTTTTAGGACCACTATTGTTTTCACTATATATTTTACCTCTTGGGGATGTCATTCGAAAACATAATGTTACATTTCACTGCTATGTGGATGACACACAGCTGTACATTTCAATGAAACATGGCGAAGCCCCAAAATTGCCCTCGCTAGAAGCCTGTGTTTGAGACATAAGGAAGTGGATGGCTGCAAACTTTCTACTTTTAAACTGGGACAAAACAGAGATGCTTGTTCTAGGTCCCAAGAAACAAAGAGATCTTCTGTTGAATCTGACAGTTAATCTGGATGGTTGTACAGTCGTCTCAAATAAAACTGTGAAAGACCTCGGCGTTACTCTGGACCCTGATCTCTCTTTTGAAGAACATATCAAGACTGTTTCAAGGACAGCTTTTTTCCATCTACATAACATTGCAAAAATCTGAAACTTTCTGTCCAACAATGATGCAGAAAAGTTAATCCATGCTTTTGTCACTTCTAGGTCGGACTACTGCAATGCTCTACTTTCCGGCTACCCGGATAAAGCACTAAATAAACTTCAGTTAGTGCAAAATACGGCTGCTAGAATCCTGACTAGAACCAAAAAATGTGATCATATTACTCCAGTGCTAGCCTCCCTACACTGGCTTCCTGTTAAGGCAAGGGCTGATTTCAAGGTTTTACTGCTAACCTACAAAGCATTACATGGGCTTGCTCCTACCTATCTTTCCGATTTGGTCCTGCCGTACCTACAGGTACGCTACGGTCACAAGACGCAGGCCTCCTAATTGTCCCTAGAATTTCTAAGCAAACGGCTGGAGGTAGGGCTTTGTCCTATAGAGCTCCATTTTTATGGAATGGTCTGCCTACCCATGTGAGAGACGCAGACTCAGTCTCAACCTTTAAGTCTTTACTGAAGACTCATCTCTTCAGTAGGTCCTATGATTGAGTGTAGTCTGGCCCAGGAGTGTGAAGGTGAACGGAAAGGCTCTGGAGCAACGAACCGCCCTTGCTGTCTCTGCCTGGCCGGTTTCCCTCTCTCCACTGGGATTCTCTGCCTCTAACCCTATTACAGGGGCTGAGTCACTGGCTTACTGGTGCTCTTCCATGCCGTCCCTAGGAGGGGTGCGTCACTTGAGTGGGTTGAGTCACTGACGTGGTCTTCCTGTCTGGGTTGGCGCCCCCTCCTTGGGTTGTGCCGTGGCGGAGATCTTTGTGGGCTATACTCGGCCTTGTCTCAGGATGGTAAGTTGGTGGTTGGAGACATCCCTCTAGTGGTGTGGGGGCTGTGCTTTGGCAAAGTGGGTGGGGTTATATCCTGCCTGTTTGGCTCTGTCCGGGGGTTTCATCGGATGGGGCCACAGTGTCTTCTGATCCCTCCTGTCTCAGCCTGCAGTATTTATGCTGCAGTAGTTTATGTGTCGGGGGGCTAGGGTCAGTCTGTTACATCTGGAGTATTTATCTTGTCTTATCCGGTGTCCTGTGTGAATTTAAATATGCTCTCTCTAATTCTCTCTTTCTTTCTCTCTTTCTGTCTTTCTCTTGGAGGACCTGAGCCCTAGGACCATGCCTCAGGACTACCTGGCATGACTCCTTGCTGTCCTCAGTCCACCTGGCCGTGCTGCTGCTCCAGTTTCAACTGTTCTGCCTGCGGCTATGGAACCCTGACCTGTTCACCGGACGTGCTTGTTGCACCCTCGACAACTACTATGATTATTATTACTTGACCATGCTGGTCATTTATGAACATTTGAACATCTTGGCCATGTTCTGTTATAATCTCCACCCGGCACAGCCAGAAGGGGACTGGCCACCCCTCATAGCCTGGTTCCTCTCTAGGTTTCTTCCTAGGTTTTGGCCTTTCTAGGGAGTTTTTCCTAGCCACCCCTCATAGCCTGGTTCCTCTCTAGGTTTCTTCCTAGGTTTTGGCCTTTCTAGGGAGTTTTTCCTAGCCATCGTGCTTCTACACCTGCATTGCTTGCTGTTTGGGGGTTTTAGGCTGGGTTTCTGTACAGCACTTTGATATATCAGCCGATGTAAGAAGGGCTATATAAATACATTTGATTTGATTAGAAAATGCTATAAAGGACAATCAAAATCCATTGTACTCCCCAATTACTGACCAGGAGCTCTATAAGAAACTTCAGGCCCTCAAATTCGGACCCGATGGCATCCTAAATGAGATGCTCAAACTCACTAGTGCAACATTTTAATTGGCTATATTAAAACTGTTTAATTTGATCCTGAGTGTAGGTTATTTCCCTGACATCTGGAATCAAGGACTCATAACCCCAATCTTGAGACAAATTTGACCCTAAGAATTACAGAGGCATTTGTGTGAACAGTAACCTGGGGAAGGTTGTCTGTATTATTATACATGTAAGAGTTCTAAACTTCCTTAATAAGCAAAATGTCTTGAATAAAAGCCAAATTGGATTTATACCAAAACATCGCACACTCTGATAGATAAACATGTCCACCAAAATAATACCAAAATATACGCTTGCTTTATTGACTTCCAAAAAGTATTTGATTCTATTTGGTATACAGGAATGTTCTACAAAGTTATTGAAAGTGGTGTAGAGGGTAAAACACAAGACATAATTAAATCAATATCTACAGGCAATATGTGCAGCATTAAAATTGGCAAGAAAATAACAGAATTCTTTAACCAGGGGCGGGGCCTTCGTCAGGGTTGCAATCTGAGCCCTGCACTCTTCAATATTTACGTCAACGAATTGACCACTATTCTAGAAAAATCCTCAGCCCCTGGTGTTAGTCTCCACAATTTAGAGGTTAAACGCCTACTCTTCACAGATGACCTGTGCCTGCTGTCACCCACAGCACATGGCCTACAGCAGAGCCTGGACCTGCTAGAGCAGTACTGCCAGACCTGGGACCTGGCAGTAAACCCCCCCACACCTGGCCTACAGCAGAGCCTGGACCTGCTAGAGCAGTACTGCCAGACCTGGGCCCTGGCAGTAAACCCCAAAAAGACTAAAATAATGATTTTCCAGAGAAGATCCAGATCTCAGGGAATTAGACCAAAGTTCTCAATTGGTACAAAATATATAGAGTACTGTACACACTACAATTACTTAGGTTTAAATATATAGAGTACTGTACACACTACAATTACTGAGGTTTAAATATATAGAGTACTGCAAACACTACAATTACTGAGGTTTAAATATATAGAGTACTGCAAACACTACAATTACTGAGGTTTAAATATATAGAGTACTGTACACACTACAATTACTGAGGTTTAAATATATAGAGTACTGTACACACTACAATTACTGAGGTTTAAAAATAATCTCAACTGGACACCTTAATGAGGCAGTGAATGAACTGAGAGAGAAAGCACACAGGGCATTCTACACCAATAAAAAACAAATTCAAATTGAAATACCTATTCAAATTTGGCTAAAACTAATTGAATGTGTCATTGAACCAATTGCACGTTATGGCAGCGAGGTGTGAGGTCCATTTGCAAAACAAGATTTCATCAAATGGGACAAACACCCCATTGAAACCCTGCATGCAGAGTTCTGTAAGATTCTCCTACATGTCCAGAGGAAAACTACAAACAATGCATGCAGGGCAGAATTAGGCCAATATCCACTAATAATAAAAACTCAAAAAAGAGCAATTGAGTTTTGGAAACATCTAAAATACAGTGACCCTCTCATATCATTACCAAGCCCTGCAATGCCAAGAGCTGAGCAAAGAAAAGAGTCCCCTCATCCAGCTGGTCCTGGGGCTGAGTTCACTAACCTGTTCTACTAACACACTGAAGCCTCAGGACCATCATCCAGCTGGTCCTGGGGCTGAGCTCACAAACCTGTTCTACTAACACACTGAAGCCTCAGGACCCTCATCCAGCTGGTCCTGGGGCTGAGTTCACAAACCTGTTCTACTAACACACTGAAGCCTCAGGACCCTCATCCAGCTGGTCCTGGGGCTGAGTTCACAAACCTGTTCTACTAACACGCTGAAGCCTCAGGACCCTCATCCAGCTGGTCCTGGGGCTGAGTTCACAAACCTGTTCTACTAACACACTGAAGCCTCAGGACCCTCATCCAGCTGGTCCTGGGGCTGAGTTCACAAACCTGTTCTACTAACACACTGAAGCCTCAGGACCCTCATCCAGCTGGTCCTGGGGCTGGGGCTGAGTTCACTAACCTGTTCTACTAACACACTGAAGCCTCAGGACCCTCATCCAGCTGGTCCTGGGGCTGAGTTCACAAACCTGTTCTACTAACACGCTGAAGCCTCAGGACCCTCATCCAACTGGTCCTGGGGCTGAGTTCACAAACCTGTTCTACTAACACACTGAAGCCTCAGGACCCTCATCCAGCTGGTCCTGGGGCTGAGTTCACTAACCTGTTCTACTAACACACTGAAGCCTCAGGACCCTCATCCAGCTGGTCCTGGGGCTGAGTTCACAAACCTGTTCTACTGACACACTGAAGCCTCAGGACCAGAACATCCAATCAATCAGAATAAAACAGATTACAACACAGTGAAAACAAAACTACATTACTTATTGGGAAACACAAGCACAAACACAAAGCAAAATGCAGTGCTATCTGGCCCTTAATCGACAGTACACTATGGCTAAATATTTGACCATGGTCACTGATCAAAAACCTTAGAAAAACCTTGACAAAGTACAGGCTCAGTGAGCACAGCCTTGCCATTGAGAAGGGTAGACACAGGAAAACCTGGCTCCCTGTAGAGGAAAGGCTGTGCAACCACTGCACAACAGCAGAACCTGAGACGGAGCTGCATTTCCTGACAAAATGTAAAAAAATATAAAACAATTAGAGAGTGTCATTTCCCCAAATTTGAAACCCTTATTCAAGGTTTCACAGACCTCTCTGATGAGAGTAGGCTACCCGTCCTGTTGGGGGAGGACGCAGAGAGCTGTGGGTTGGCATATTGTAAATATCCAAAGAAATCCTTGGCAATATGTACATTGTTACGTCAAACCAGGAGAGAGAGAGAGAGAGAGAGGAGAGAGAGATAGAGATAGAGATAGAGAGAGAGAGAGGGGGAGAGGGAGGGGAGAAAGAGAGAGAGGGGAGAGAGAGAGAGGGAGGGGAGAAAGAGAGAGAGAGAGAGAGAGAGAGAGAGAGAGAGAGAGAGAGAGAGAGAGAGAGAGAGAGAGAGAGAGAGAGAGAGAGAGAGAGAGAGAGAGAGAGAGAGAGAGAGAGAGAGGGAGGGGAGAAAGAGAGAGAGAGAGGAGAGAGAGAGAGAGAGAGAGAGAGAGAGAGAGAGAGAGAGAGAGAGAGAGAGAGAGAGAGAGAGAGAGAGAGAGAGAGAGAGAGAGAGAGAGAGAGAGAGAGAGAGAGAGAGAGAGAGAGAGAGAGAGGGAGAAAGAGAGAGAGAGAGAGAGAGAGAGAGGGAGAGAGAGAGAGAGAGAGAGAGAGAGAGAGAGAGAGAGAGAGAGAGAGAGAGAGAGAGAGAGAGAGAGGGAGGGGAGAGAGAGAGAGAGAGGGGAGAAAGAGAGAGGGGGGAGAGAGAGAGAGGAGGTGAGAGAGAGAGGGGAGAGAGAGGGAGGGAGGGGGGGGAGAAAGAGCGAGAGGGGGGAGAGAGAGAGGGAGGGGAGAAAGAGAGAGGGGGAGAGGGAGGGGAGAAAGAGAGAGAGGGGGGAGAGAGAGAGAAAGAGAGAGAGGGGAGAAAGAGAGAGAGGGGAGAGAGAGAGGGAGAGAGAGAGAGAGAGAGAGAGAGAGAGAGAGAGGTACACTAACAGACAGCATGGTGTCTACAGTCTGCTACATCTCTCCCTCCCCAGCAGCAGGCTGTGTTGATAAAGGGAATAGAGGGACCCCTCTGTAGCAAGTCCTCACAGCTCTATTTACAGTCACACACTGACTATGGTCCACAACTCCTCCAGTACTCCTGTACCATCCTGTCTAATCCTGTTTTATCCTGTCTATCCTGTCTCATCCTGGCTCATCCTGTCTCATCCTGTCTCATCCTGTCCCATCCTGTCTCATCATGTCTTATCCTGTCCAATCCTGTCTAATCCTGTCTCATCCTGGCTCATCCTGGCTCATATTGTCCCATCCTGTCTGATCCTGTCTCATCCTGTCCCATCCTGGCTCATCCTGTCTAGTCCTGTCCATCCTGTCCCATCCTGTCTCATCCTGTTTCATCCTGGCACATCCTGTCCCATCCTGTCTTCTCCTGTCCCATCCTGGCCCATCCTGTCCCATCCTGGCTCATCCTGTCTCATCCTGTCCCATCCTGGCTCATCCTGTCTTATCCTGTCTCATCCTGTCCCATCCTGTCTCATTCTGTCCCATCCTGGCTCATATTGTCCCATCCTGGCTCATCCTGTTCCATCCTGTCTTATCCTGTCATCCTGTCTCATTGTTCTAATAGTGAGATATTTAAGCAATAAGGCCCAAGGAGGTGTGGTATATCCCCAATATACCACGGCTAAGGGCTGTTCTTATGCTTGACGCATCGCGGAGAGCCTGGATACAGCCCTTAGCCGTGGTATACTGCCCATATATCACAAACCCCCCGAGGTGCCTTATTGCTGTTATAAACTGGTTACCAATGTAATTACAACAGTAAAATAAATGTTTTGTCATACCGTTGGTATACAGTCTGATATACCACGGTTGTCAGCCAATCAGCATTCAGGGCTCAAACAACCCAGTTTATAATAGTCAACATATAATCCTGTCTCATTGAGGTAGTGAGTCATTAGTCAACAGACCATCCTGTCTCATTGAGGAAGTGAGTCATTAGTCAACAGATTATAAAGTCTCATTGAGGTAGTGAGTCATTAGTCAACATATCATCCTGTCTCATTGAGGTAGTGAGTCATTAGTCAACAGATTATAAAGTCTCATTGAGGTAGTGAGTCATTAGTCAACAGATTATAAAGTCTCATTGAGGTAGTGAGTCATTAGTCAACAGATTATAAAGTCTCATTGAGGAAGTGAGTCATTAGTCAACATATCATCCTGTCTCATTGAGGTAGTGAGTCATTAGTCAACAGACCATCCTGTCTCATTGAGGAAGTGAGTCATTAGTCAACAGATTATAAATTCTCATTGAGGAAGTGAGTCATTAGTCAACATATCATCCTGTCTCATTGAGGTAGTGAGTCATTAGTCAACAGATTATAAAGTCTCATTGAGGAAGTGAGTCATTAGTCAACAGATACTCCTGTCTCATTGAGGAAGTGAGTCATTAGTCAACATTTAATCCTGTCTCATTGAGGTAGTGAGTCATGAGACAACAGATTATAAAGTCTCATTGAGGTAGTGAGTCATTAGTCAACATATCATCCTGTCTCATTGAGGTAGTGAGTCATTAGTCAACAGACCATCCTGTCTCATTGAGGTAGTGAGTCATTAGTCAACAGATTATACATTCTCATTGAGGAAGTGAGTCATTAGTCAACATATAATCCTGTCTCATTGAGGTAGTGAGTCATTAGTCAACAGATCATTCTGTCTCATTGAGGAAGTGAGTCATTAGTCAACAGACTATAAAGTCTCATTGAGGTAGTGAGTCATTAGTCAACAGATTATCCTGTCTCATTGAGGAAGTGAGTCATTAGTCAACAGATTATAAATTCTCATTGAGGAAGTGAGTCATTAGTCAACATATCATCCTGTCTCATTGAGGTAGTGAGTCATTAGTCAACAGAGTATAACGTCTCATTGACGTAGTGAGTCATTAGTCAACATATAATCCTGTCTCATTGAGGTAGTGAGTCATTAGTCAACAGATCATTCTGTCTCATTGAGGAAGTGAGTCATTAGTCAACAGACTATAAAGTCTCATTGAGGTAGTGAGTCATTAGTCAACAGATTATCATGTCTCATTGAGGTAGTGAGTCATTAGTCAACAGATTATCCTGTCTCATTGAGGAAGTGAGTCATTAGTCAACAGATTATAAAGTCTCATTGAGGTAGTGAGTCATTAGTCAACAGATTATAAAGTCTCATTGAGGTAGTGAGTCATTAGTCAACAGATTATAAAGTCTCATTGAGGAAGTGAGTCATTAGTCAACATATCATCCTGTCTCATTGAGGTAGTGAGTCATTAGTCAACAGACCATCCTGTCTCATTGAGGAAGTGAGTCATTAGTCAACAGATTATAAATTCTCATTGAGGAAGTGAGTCATTAGTCAACATATCATCCTGTCTCATTGAGGTAGTGAGTCATTAGTCAACAGATTATAAAGTCTCATTGAGGAAGTGAGTCATTAGTCAACAGATACTCCTGTCTCATTGAGGAAGTGAGTCATTAGTCAACATTTAATCCTGTCTCATTGAGGTAGTGAGTCATGAGACAACAGATTATAAAGTCTCATTGAGGTAGTGAGTCATTAGTCAACATACCATCCTGTCTCATTGAGGTAGTGAGTCATTAGTCAACAGACCATCCTGTCTCATTGAGGTAGTGAGTCATTAGTCAACAGATTATACATTCTCATTGAGGAAGTGAGTCATTAGTCAACATATAATCCTGTCTCATTGAGGTAGTGAGTCATTAGTCAACAGATCATTCTGTCTCATTGAGGAAGTGAGTCATTAGTCAACAGACTATAAAGTCTCATTGAGGTAGTGAGTCATTAGTCAACAGATTATCCTGTCTCATTGAGGAAGTGAGTCATTAGTCAACAGATTATAAATTCTCATTGAGGAAGTGAGTCATTAGTCAACATATCATCCTGTCTCATTGAGGTAGTGAGTCATTAGTCAACAGAGTATAACGTCTCATTGACGTAGTGAGTCATTAGTCAACATATAATCCTGTCTCATTGAGGTAGTGAGTCATTAGTCAACAGATCATTCTGTCTCATTGAGGAAGTGAGTCATTAGTCAACAGACTATAAAGTCTCATTGAGGTAGTGAGTCATTAGTCAACAGATTATCATGTCTCATTGAGGTAGTGAGTCATTAGTCAACAGATTATCCTGTCTCATTGAGGAAGTGAGTCATTAGTCAACAGATTATAAATTCTCATTGAGGAAGTGAGTCATTAGTCAACATATCATCCTGTCTCATTGAGGTAGTGAGTCATTAGTCAACAGATTATAAATTCTCATTGAGGTAGTGAGTCATTAGTCAACAGATTATCCTGTCTCATTGAGGAAGTGAGTCATTAGTCAACAGATTATAAATTCTCATTAAGGAAGTGAGTCATTAGTCAACAGATCATCCTGTCTCATTGAGGAAGTGAGTCATTAGTCAACAGATACTCCTGTCTCATTGAGGAAGTGAGTCATTAGTCAACATTTAATCCTGTCTCAATGAGGTAGTGAGTCATGAGACAACAGATTATAAAGTCTCATTGAGGTAGTGAGTCATTAGTCAACATCTCATCCTGTCTCATTGAGGTAGTGAGTCATGAGACAACAGATTATAAAGTCTCATTGAGGTAGTGAGTCATTAGTCAACAGATTAGAAAGTCTCATTAAGGAAGTGAGTCATTAGTCAACATATCATCCTGTCTCATTGAGGTAGTGAGTCATTAGTCAACATATCATCCTGTCTCATTGAGGTAGTGAATCATTAGTCAACATATCATCCTGTCTCATTGAGGTAGTGAGTCATTAGTCAACAGATCATCCTGTCTCATTGAGGTAGTGAGTCATTAGTCAACAGAGTATAAAGTCTCATTGACGTAGTGAGTCATTAGTCAACATATCATCCTGTCTCATTGAGGTAGTGAGTCATTAGTCAACAGATTATAAAGTCTCATTAAGGAAGTGAGTCATTAGTCAACATATCATCCTGTCTCATTGAGGTAGTGAGTCATTAGTCAACATATAATCCTGTCTCATTGACGTAGTGAGTCATGAGACAACAGATTATAAAGTCTCATTGAGGTAGTGAGTCATTAGTCAACAGATTATAAAGTCTCATTAAGGAAGTGAGTCATTAGTCAACATATCATCCTGTCTCATTGAGGTAGTGAGTCATTAGTCAACATATAATCCTGTCTCATTGAGTTAGTGAGTCATGAGACAACAGATTATAAAGTCTCATTGAGGTAGTGAGTCATTAGTCAACAGATTATAAAGTCTCATTAAGGAAGTGAGTCATTAGTCAACATATCATCCTGTCTCATTGAGGTAGTGAGTCATTAGTCAACAGATCATCCTGTCTCATTGAGGTAGTGAGTCATTAGTCAACAGAGTGTAAAGTCTCATTGAGGTAGTGAGTCATTAGTCAACAGATTATAAAGTCTCATTAAGGAAGTGAGTCATTAGTCAACATATCATCCTGTCTCATTGAGGTAGTGAGTCATTAGTCAACAGATTATAAAGTCTCATTAAGGAAGTGAGTCATTAGTCAACATATCATCCTGTCTCACTGAGGTATTGAGTCATGAGTCAACATATAATCCTGTCTCATTGAGGTAGTGAGTCATCAGTCAACATATAATCCTGTCTCATTGAGGTAGTGAGTCATTAGCCAAAAGATTATAAAGTCTCATTGAGGTAGTGAGTCATGAGACAACAGATTATAAAGTCTCATTGAGGTAGTGAGTCATGAGTCAACAGATTATAAAGTCTCATTGAGGTAGTGAGTCATTAGTCAACATATAATCCTGTCTCATTGAGGTATTGAGTCATTAGTCAACATATCATCCTGTCTCATTGAGGTAGTGAGTCATTAGTCAACATATAATCCTGTCTCATTGAGGTAGTGAGTCATTAGTCAACATATCATCCTGTCTCATTGAGGTAGTGAGTCATTAGTCAACAGATCATCTGTCTCATTGAGGTAGTGAGTCATTAGTCAACAGATTATAAAGTCTCATTGAGGTAGTGAGTCATTAGTCAACAGATTATAAAGTCTCATTGAGGTAGTGAGTCATTAGTCAACAGATTATAAAGTCTCATTGAGGTAGTGAGTCATTAGTCAACAGATTATCCTGTCTCACTGAGGTAGTGAGTCATTAGTCAACATATAATCCTGTCTCATTGAGGTAGTGAGTCATTAGTCAACAGATCATAAATTCTCATTGAGGAAGTGAGTCATTAGTCAACATATAATCCTGTCTCATTGAGGTAGTGAGTCATTAGTCAACATATCATCCTGTCTCATTGAGGTAGTGAGTCATTAGTCAACAGATCATCCTGTCTCATTGAGGTAGTGAGTCATTAGTCAACATATAATCATGTCTCATTGAGGTAGTGAGTCATTAGTCAACATATCATCCTGTCTCATTGAGGTAGTGAGTCATTAGTCAACAGATCATCCTGTCTCATTGAGGTAGTGAGTCATTAGTCAACAGATTATAAAGTCTCATTGAGGTAGTGAGTCATTAGTCAACAGATTATAAAGTCTCATTGAGGTAGTGAGTCATTAGTCAACAGATCATAAATTCTCATTGAGGAAGTGAGTCATTAGTCAACATATAATCCTGTCTCATTGAGGTAGTGAGTCATCAGTCAACATATAATCCTGTCTCATTTTGGTAGTGAGTCATCAGTCAACATATAATCCTGTCTCATTGAAGTAGTGAGTCATTAGTCAACAGATTATAAAGTCTCATTGAGGAAGTGAGTCATTAGTCAACATATAATCCTGTCTCATTGAGGTAGTGAGTCATTAGTCAACAGATGTTAGCTAGGTGAGGTTGAGACCTGTGTGGCTGCTCTGCAGTGCTTAACTGTACCGTACAGGAGGGGCTACCCTGCCTGTCTCTCTGAGGGCTGTCCTGTTTTTAATTAGCACAGGGAGGAAGGGAGAATAAACCATCTGTCGTCTAGATCAGGAAAACAACATCATGAACACAACAGCTGCATTCAAAATGGACCCCTATTCCCTCTACACTAGCATAGGGCTCTGGTCTAAAGTAGTGCACTATATAGGGAATAGGGCTCTGGTCTAAAGTAGTGCACTATATAGGGAATAGGGCTCTGGTCTATAGTAGTACCACTATATAGGGAATAGGGCCCTGGTCTATAGTAGTACCACTATATAGGGAATAGGGCTCTGGTCTATAGTAGCACCACTATATAGGGAATAGGGCTCTGGTCTAGAGTAGTGCACTATATAGGGAATAGGGCTCTGGTCTATAGTAGTGCACTATATAGGGAATAGGGCCCTGGTCTATAGTAGTGCACTATATAGGGAATAGGGCTCTGGTCTATAGTAGTACCACTATATAGGGAATAGGGCTCTGGTCTATAGTAGTGCACTATATAGGGAATAGGGCTCTGGTCTATAGTAGTGCACTATATAGGGAATAGGGCCTCTGGTCTAAAGTAGTGCACTATATAGGGAATAGGGCTCTGGTCTATAGTAGTACCACTATATAGGGAATAGGGCTCTGGTCTATAGTAGTGCACTATATAGGGAATAGGGCTCTGGTCTATAGTAGTGCACTATATAGGGAATAGGGCTCTGGTCTATAGTAGTGCACTATATAGGGAATAGGGCTCTGGTCTATAGTAGTGCACTATATAGGGAATAGGGCCCTGGTCTATAGTAGTGCACTATATAGGGAATAGGGTGCCATAGGGCTCTGGTCTAAAGTAGTGCACTATATAGGGAATAAGGTTTAATTTGGGACGCAAACAATAGCTCCCTGGCATATGTGTGTGGGAGAGAGCATTCAACAGTAACTATCAAAATACACTGTCGTAGTGTGTGTGTGTGTGTGTGTGTGTGTGTGTGTGTGTGTGTGTGTGTGTGTGTGTGTGTGTGTGTGTGATTGTGTGTGTGTGTGTGTGGGAGAGAGCATTCAACAGTAACTATCAAAATACACTGTCATAAAGCCTCGGAGCTGAAACTCAGACAAGAGCTGAGGGTGTTATGAGCCTTAGTGAGGAGGGCTGTGTGTGTGTGTGTGTGTGTGTGGTGTGTGTGTGTGTGTGTGTGTGTGTGTGTGTGGTGTGTGTGTGTGTGTGTGTGTGTGTGTGTGTGTGTGTGTGTGTGTGTGTGTGTGTGTGTGTGTGTGTGTGTGTGTGGTGTGTGTGTGTGTGTGTGTGTGTGTGGTGTGTGGTGTGTGTGTGTGTGTGTGTGGTGTGTGTGTGTGTGTGTGTGTGTGTGTGTGTGTGTGTGTGTGTGTGTGGTGTGTGGTGTGTGTGTGTGTGTGTGTGTGTGGATCACTCAAGGCATCTTCTTGGGGCCTGTAGGATTGAAGCCTGTCAAACTGGATACTGTTTTGACCATTGAAGTATTATTTCCAAGACATTCTTCACATTGCGACAGAGAAAACATTTACAGCCTTAAAATAAACACCTCTTTCCATGATTCTTAGTGCATATTTAGACAAAAAAAAAACATCTAGTTCACTAATGGAAGGCAACATATATGTCCCAAATTACACCCTATTCCCTATGTAGTGCACTGCTTTAGACCAGAACCCTATGGGACCCTATTCCCTATGTAGTGCACTACTTTAGACCAGGACCCTATGACACTCTATTCCCTATGTAGTGCACTACCCTATGGGCCCTGGTCAAAAGGAGTGCACTATAAAGGGAATTGATCACCATTTGGGATGTACCAATGAGTCTGTCGTAAAAAGAGGTATGGAAGTATTTGACATTCTAGAGTCTGACATTCTAGAGTCTGACATTCTAGAGTCTGACATTCTAGAGTCTGACATTCTAGAGTCTCACATTCTAGTCTCACATTCTAGAGTCTGACATTCTAGAGTCTCACATTCTAGAGTCTGACATTCTAGAGTCTGACATTCTAGAGACTCACATTCTAGAGTCTCACATTCTAGAGTCTGACATTCTAGAGTCTGACATTCTAGAGTCTGACATTGTAGAGTCTGACATTCTAGAGTCTGACATTCTAGAGTCTCACATTCTAGAGTCTGACATTCTAGAGTCTGACATTGTAGAGTCTGACATTCTAGAGTCTGACCTTCTAGAGTCTCACATTCTAGAGTCTGACATTCTAGAGTCTCACATTCTAGAGTCTGACATTCTAGAGTCTGACATTCTAGAGTCTCACATTCTAGAGTCTCACATTCTAGAGTCTGACTATATTCTGTAGATGAAACTGTATGTTTTGCGACTCTAGAGATCACAGTAATAACATGCCATTAAAGGGGTACCTAGGGATTTTGGCAATATACTTCCCCAGAGTCAGATGAACTGGTGGAAACCAATTTAATGTCTCTGTGTCCAGTATGAAGGGAGTTCCACAAGCCAATGCTAACTAGCATTAGCATAATGACTGGAAGTCTATGTGTATCTGCTAGCATGCTTGAAAAATTCAGAAATATCGCCAATATCCCGAAATATGCCTTTAAGGCAACAAAACAGAACAAACTTTCTGACAACTTCCAACTTGGAAATAACTTCCTATTCACACTTCGTACACAGGAAATTACATTTTCCTTTCCTTATCACACCTTTGATGGCAATCAAGCAAAATACCATCATCACACATTCTCAGATACCATATGTTCTTTAGCGTGCCAGTCTGCGTGTGGTGTGTGTGTGGTGTGTGTGTGTATGTACTTGTATATGTGTGTGTGTGCACGTGCCTGCCCGTATGTGTGCGTAAGTACGTGTGTGTGTTTATGTGTGCATGCTTGCCTGCGTCTGTGTGTCACCCAATCTCTCCCTGTGTGTGTGTGTGTGTGTGTGTGTGTGTGTGTGTGTGTGTGTGTGTGTGTGTGTGTGTGTGTGTGTGAGAAGGTAGAGTTCCATCTGTTAGGTAGATGTAAAACATCCTAATTGTACTGCTGCACCACCAGGAGTTAATACAGTACTGGGATACACAATACTGCTGCACCACCAGGAGTTAATACAGTACTGGGATACACAATACTGCTGCACCACCAGGAGTTAATACAGTACTGGGAAACACAGTACTGCTGCACCACCAGGAGTTAATACAGTACTGGGATACACAATACTGCTGCACCACCAGGAGTTAATACAGTACTGGGATACACAATACTGCTGCACCACCAGGAGTTAATACAGTACTGGGAAACACAATACTGCTGCACCACCAGGAGTTAATACAGTACTGGGATACACAATACTGCTGCACCACCAGGAGTTAATACAGTACTGGGATACACAATACTGCTGCACCACCAGGAGTTAATACAGTACTGGGAAACACAATACTGCTGCACCACCAGGAGTTAATACAGTACTGGGATACACAATACTGCTGCACCACCAGGAGTTAATACAGTACTGGGAAACACAATACTGCTGCACCACCAGGAGTTAATACAGTACTGGGAAACACAATACTGCTGCACCACCAGGAGTTAATACAGTACTGGGATACACAATACTGCTGCACCACCAGGAGTTAATACAGTACTGGGATACACAATACAGCTGCACCACCAGGAGTTAATACAGTACTGGGAAACACAATACTGCTGCACCACCAGGAGTTAATACAGTACTGGGAAACACAATACTGCTGCACCACCAGGAGTTAATACAGTACTGGGAAACACAGTACTGCTGCACCACCAGGAGTTAATACAATAACGTAACACAGGGCTGTTGCACACAGTGCAGATGGTCTAACAAACCATAGGGATGTTACCCACTGTGTTTCCATAGGGATGTTACCTACTGTTTCCATGGGGATGTTACCCACTGTGTTTCCATAGGGATGTTACCCACTGTGTTTCCATGGGGATGTTACCCACTGTGTTTCCATGGGGATGTTACCCACTGTGTTTCCGCTGTGTTTCCATGGGGATGTTACCCACTGTGTTTCCATGGGGATGTTACCCACTGTGTTTCCATAGGGATGTTACCCACTGTGTTTCCATAGGGATGTTGCACACTGTGTTTCCATGGGGATGTTACCCACTGTGTTTCCATGGGGATGTTACCCACTGTGTTTCCATGGGGATGTTACCCACTGTGTTTCCATGGGGATGTTACCCACTGTGTTTCCATGGGGATGTTACCCACTGTGTTTCCATAGGGATGTTACCCACTGTGTTTCCATGGGGATGTTACCCACTGTGTTTCCATAGGGATGTTACCCACTGTGTTTCCATAGGGATGTTACCCACTGTGTTTCCATAGGGATGTTACCCACTGTGTTTCCATGGGGATGTTACCCACTGTGTTTCCATAGGGATGTTACCCACTGTGTTTCCATGGGGATGTTACCCACTGTGTTTCCATGGGGATGTTACCCACTGTGTTTCCATGGGGATGTTACCCACTGTGTTTCCATAGGGATGTTACCCACTGTGTTTCCATGGGGATGTTACCCACTGTGTTTCCATAGGGATGTTACCCACTGTGTTTCCAAAGAGATGTTACCCACTGTGTTTCCATAGGGATGTTACACACTGTGTTTCCATGGGGATGTTACCCACTGTGTTTCCATGGGGATGTTACCCACTGTGTTTCCATAGGGATGTTACCCACTGTGTTTCCATAGGGATGTTACCCACTGTGTTTCCACAGGGATGTTACACGCTGTGTTTCCATAGGGATGTTACCCACTGTGTTTCCGTAGGGATGTTACCCACTGTGTTTCCATGGGGATGTTACCCACTGTGTTTCCATAGGAATGTTACACACTGTGTTTCCATGGGGATATTACGCACTGTGTTTCCATGGGGATGTTACCCACTGTGTTTCCATAGGGATGTTACCCACTGTGTTTCCATAGGGATGTTACCCACTGTGTTTCCATAGGGATGTTACCCACTGTGTTTCCATGGGGATATTACGCACTGTGTTTCCATGGGGATGTTACCCACTGTGTTTCCATAGGGATGTTACCCACTGTGTTTCCATAGGGATGTTACCCACTGTGTTTCCATAGGGATGTTACCTACTGTTTCCATGGGGATGTTACCCACTGTGTTTCCATAGGGATGTTACCCACTGTGTTTCCATGGGGATGTTACCCACTGTGTTTCCATGGGGATGTTACCCACTGTGTTTCCGCTGTGTTTCCATGGGGATGTTACCCACTGTGTTTCCATGGGGATGTTACCCACTGTGTTTCCATAGGGATGTTACCCACTGTGTTTCCATAGGGATGTTGCACACTGTGTTTCCATGGGGATGTTACCCACTGTGTTTCCATGGGGATGTTACCCACTGTGTTTCCATGGGGATGTTACCCACTGTGTTTCCATGGGGATGTTACCCACTGTGTTTCCATGGGGATGTTACCCACTGTGTTTCCATAGGGATGTTACCCACTGTGTTTCCATGGGGATGTTACCCACTGTGTTTCCATAGGGATGTTACCCACTGTGTTTCCATAGGGATGTTACCCACTGTGTTTCCATAGGGATGTTACCCACTGTGTTTCCATGGGGATGTTACCCACTGTGTTTCCATAGGGATGTTACCCACTGTGTTTCCATGGGGATGTTACCCACTGTGTTTCCATGGGGATGTTACCCACTGTGTTTCCATGGGGATGTTACCCACTGTGTTTCCATAGGGATGTTACCCACTGTGTTTCCATGGGGATGTTACCCACTGTGTTTCCATAGGGATGTTACCCACTGTGTTTCCAAAGAGATGTTACCCACTGTGTTTCCATAGGGATGTTACACACTGTGTTTCCATGGGGATGTTACCCACTGTGTTTCCATGGGGATGTTACCCACTGTGTTTCCATAGGGATGTTACCCACTGTGTTTCCATAGGGATGTTACCCACTGTGTTTCCACAGGGATGTTACACGCTGTGTTTCCATAGGGATGTTACCCACTGTGTTTCCGTAGGGATGTTACCCACTGTGTTTCCATGGGGATGTTACCCACTGTGTTTCCATAGGAATGTTACACACTGTGTTTCCATGGGGATATTACGCACTGTGTTTCCATGGGGATGTTACCCACTGTGTTTCCATAGGGATGTTACCCACTGTGTTTCCATAGGGATGTTACCCACTGTGTTTCCATAGGGATGTTACCCACTGTGTTTCCATGGGGATGTTACCCACTGTTTCCATAGGGATGTTACCCACTGTGTTTCCATAGGGATGTTACCCACTGTGTTTCCATAGGGATGTTACCCACTGTGTTTCCATGGGGATATTACCCACTGTGTTTCCATGGGGATGTAATCTACTGTGTTTCCATAGGGATGTTACCCACTGTGTTTCCATAGGGATGTTACCCACTGTGTTTCCATGGGGATGTTACCCACTGTGTTTCCATAGATATGTTACCCACTGTGTTTCCATAGGGATGTTACCCGCTGTGTTTCCATGGGGATGTTACCCACTGTGTTTCCATAGGGATGTTACCCACTGTGTTTCCATAGAGATGTTACCCACTGTGTTTCCATAGTGTTGTTACCCGCTGTGTTTCCATGGGGATGTTACCCACTGTGTTTCCATGGGGATGTTACCCACTGTGTTTCCATAGGGATGTTACCTGCTGTGTTTCCATGGGGATAATAACACTGTTTCCATAGGGATGTTACCCACTGTGTTTCCATAGTGATGTTACCCACTGTGTTTCCATGGGGATGTTACCCACTGTGTTTCCATAGGGATGTTACCCACTGTGTTTCCATGGGGATGTTACCCACTGTGTTTCCATAGGGATGTTACCCACTGTGTTTCCATAGGGATGTTACCCACTGTGTTTCCATGGGGATGTTACCCACTGTGTTTCCATAGTGATGTTACCTACTGTGTTTCCATGGGGATGTTACCCACTGTGTTTCCATAGGGATGTTACCCACTGTGTTTCCATGGGGATGTTACCCACTGTGTTTCCATAGGGATGTTACCCACTGTGTTTCCATGGGGATGTTACCCACTGTGTTTCCATAGGGATGTTACCCACTGTGTTTCCATGGGGATAATAACACTGTTTCCATAGGGATGTTACCCACTGTGTTTCCATAGGGATGTTACCCACTGTGTTTCCATGGGGATAATAACACTGTTTCCATAGGGATGTTACCCACTGTGTTTCCATGGAGATGTTACCCACTGTGTTTCCATAGGGATGTTACCCACTGTGTTTCCATGGGGATGTTACCCACTGTGTTTCCATAGGGATGTTACCCACTGTGTTTCCATAGGGATGTTACCCACTGTGTTTCCATAGGGATGTTCCCCACTGTTTCCATGGGGATGTTACCCACTGTGTTTCCATAGGGATGTTACTCCCTGTTTCCATGGGGATGTTACCCACTGTGTTTCCATAGGGATGTTACCCACTGTTTCCATGGGGATGTTACCCACTGTGTTTCCATGGGGATGTTACCCACTGTGTTTCCATGGGGATGTTACCCACTGTGTTTCCATAGGGATGTTACCCACTGTGTTTCCATGGGGATGTTACCCACTGTGTTTGCATAGGGATGTTACCCACTGTGTTTCCATAGGGATGTTACCCACTGTGTTTCCATAGGGATGTTACCCACTGTGTTTCCATAGGGATGTTCCCCACTGTTTCCATGGGGATGTTACCCACTGTGTTTCCATAGGGATGTTACCCACTGTGTTTCCACAGGGATGTTACCCACTGTGTTTCCATAGGGATGTTACCCACTGTGTTTCCAAAGAGATGTTACCCACTGTGTTTCCATAGGGATGTTACACACTGTGTTTCCATGGGGTTGTTACCCACTGTGTTTCCATGGGGATGTTACCCACTGTGTTTCCATAGGGATGTTACCCAATGTGTTTCCATAGGGATGTTACCCACTGTGTTTCCACAGGGATGTTACCCGCTGTGTTTCCATAGGGATGTTACCCACTGTGTTTCCATAGGGATGTTACCCACTGTGTTTCCATGGGGATGTTACCCACTGTGTTTCCATAGGAATGTTACACACTGTGTTTCCATGGGGATATTACGCACTGTGTTTCCATGGGGATGTTACCCACTGTGTTTCCATAGGGATGTTACCCACTGTGTTTCCATAGGGATGTTACCCACTGTGTTTCCATAGGGATGTTACCCACTGTGTTTCCATGGGGATGTTACCCACTGTTTCCATAGGGATGTTACCCACTGTGTTTCCATAGGGATGTTACCCACTGTGTTTCCATAGGGATGTTACCCACTGTGTTTCCATGGGGATATTACCCACTGTGTTTCCATGGGGATGTAATCTACTGTGTTTCCATAGGGATGTTACCCACTGTGTTTCCATAGGGATGTTACCCACTGTGTTTCCATGGGGATGTTACCCACTGTGTTTCCATAGATATGTTACCCACTGTGTTTCCATAGGGATGTTACCCGCTGTGTTTCCATGGGGATGTTACCCACTGTGTTTCCATAGGGATGTTACCCACTGTGTTTCCATAGAGATGTTACCCACTGTGTTTCCATAGTGTTGTTACCCGCTGTGTTTCCATGGGGATGTTACCCACTGTGTTTCCATGGGGATGTTACCCACTGTGTTTCCATAGGGATGTTACCCGCTGTGTTTCCATGGGGATAATAACACTGTTTCCATAGGGATGTTACCCACTGTGTTTCCATAGTGATGTTACCCACTGTGTTTCCATGGGGATGTTACCCACTGTGTTTCCATAGGGATGTTACCCACTGTGTTTCCATAGGGATGTTACCCACTGTGTTTCCATAGAGATGTTACCCACTGTGTTTCCATAGTGTTGTTACCCGCTGTGTTTCCATGGGGATGTTACCCACTGTGTTTCCATGGGGATGTTACCCACTGTGTTTCCATAGGGATGTTACCAGCTGTGTTTCCATGGGGATAATAACACTGTTTCCATAGGGATGTTACCCACTGTGTTTCCATAGTGATGTTACCCACTGTGTTTCCATGGGGATGTTACCCACTGTGTTTCCATAGGGATGTTACCCACTGTGTTTCCATGGGGATGTTACCCACTGTGTTTCCATAGGGATGTTACCCACTGTGTTTCCATAGGGATGTTACCCACTGTGTTTCCATGGGGATGTTACCCACTGTGTTTCCATAGTGATGTTACCCACTGTGTTTCCATGGGGATGTTACCCACTGTGTTTCCATAGGGATGTTACCCACTGTGTTTCCATGGGGATGTTACCCACTGTGTTTCCATAGGGATGTTACCCACTGTGTTTCCATGGGGATGTTACCCACTGTGTTTCCATAGGGATGTTACCCACTGTGTTTCCATGGGGATAATAACACTGTTTCCATAGGGATGTTACCCACTGTGTTTCTATGGGGATAATAACACTGTTTCCATAGGGATGTTACCCACTGTGTTTCCATGGGGATGTTACCCACTGTGTTTCCATAGGGATGTTACCCACTGTGTTTCCATGGGGATGTTACCCACTGTGTTTCCATAGGGATGTTACCCACTGTGTTTCCATAGGGATGTTACCCACTGTGTTTCCATAGGGATGTTACCCACTGTGTTTCCATAGGGATGTTCCCCACTGTTTCCATGGGGATGTTACCCACTGTGTTTCCATAGGGATGTTACCCCCTGTTTCCATGGGGATGTTACCCACTGTGTTTCCATAGGGATGTTACCCACTGTTTCCATGGGGATGTTACCCACTGTGTTTCCATGGGGATGTTACCCACTGTGTTTCCATGGGGATGTTACCCACTGTGTTTCCATAGGGATGTTACCCACTGTGTTTCCATGGGGATGTTACCCACTGTGTTTCCATAGGGATGTTACCCACTGTGTTTCCATAGGGATGTTACCCACTGTGTTTCCATAGGGATGTTCCCCACTGTTTCCATGGGGATGTTACCCACTGTGTTTCCATAGGGATGTTCCCCACTGTTTCCATGGGGATGTTACCCACTGTGTTTCCATAGGGATGTTACCCCCTGTTTCCATGGGGATGTTACCCACTGTGTTTCCATAGGGATGTTACCCACTGTTTCCATAGGGATGTTACCCACTGTGTTTCCATGGGGATGTTACCCACTGTGTTTCCATAGGGATGTTACCCACTGTGTTTCCATGGGGATGTTACCCACTGTGTTTCCATAGGGATGTTACCCACTGTGTTTCCATAGGGATGTTACCCACTGTGTTTCCATGGGGATGTTACCCACTGTGTTTCCATAGTGATGTTACCCACTGTGTTTCCATGGGGATGTTACCCACTGTGTTTCCATAGGGATGTTACCCACTGTGTTTCCATGGGGATGTTACCCACTGTGTTTCCATGGGGATGTTACCCACTGTGTTTCCATGGGGATGTTACCCACTGTGTTTCCATAGGGATGTTACCCACTGTGTTTCCATGGGGATGTTACCCACTGTGTTTCCATAGGGATGTTACCCACTGTGTTTCCATAGGGATGTTACCCACTGTGTTTCCATAGGGATGTTACCCACTGTGTTTCCATAGGGATGTTCCCCACTGTTTCCATGGGGATGTTACCCACTGTGTTTCCATAGGGATGTTACCCACTGTGTTTCCACAGGGATGTTACCCACTGTGTTTCCATAGGGATGTTACCCACTGTGTTTCCAAAGAGATGTTACCCACTGTGTTTCCATAGGGATGTTACACACTGTGTTTCCATGGGGTTGTTACCCACTGTGTTTCCATGGGGATGTTACCCACTGTGTTTCCATAGGGATGTTACCCAATGTGTTTCCATAGGGATGTTACCCACTGTGTTTCCACAGGGATGTTACCCGCTGTGTTTCCATAGGGATGTTACCCACTGTGTTTCCATAGGGATGTTACCCACTGTGTTTCCATGGGGATGTTACCCACTGTGTTTCCATAGGAATGTTACACACTGTGTTTCCATGGGGATATTACGCACTGTGTTTCCATGGGGATGTTACCCACTGTGTTTCCATAGGGATGTTACCCACTGTGTTTCCATAGGGATGTTACCCACTGTGTTTCCATAGGGATGTTACCCACTGTGTTTCCATGGGGATGTTACCCACTGTTTCCATAGGGATGTTACCCACTGTGTTTCCATAGGGATGTTACCCACTGTGTTTCCATAGGGATGTTACCCACTGTGTTTCCATGGGGATATTACCCACTGTGTTTCCATGGGGATGTAATCTACTGTGTTTCCATAGGGATGTTACCCACTGTGTTTCCATAGGGATGTTACCCACTGTGTTTCCATGGGGATGTTACCCACTGTGTTTCCATAGATATGTTACCCACTGTGTTTCCATAGGGATGTTACCCGCTGTGTTTCCATGGGGATGTTACCCACTGTGTTTCCATAGGGATGTTACCCACTGTGTTTCCATAGAGATGTTACCCACTGTGTTTCCATAGTGTTGTTACCCGCTGTGTTTCCATGGGGATGTTACCCACTGTGTTTCCATGGGGATGTTACCCACTGTGTTTCCATAGGGATGTTACCCGCTGTGTTTCCATGGGGATAATAACACTGTTTCCATAGGGATGTTACCCACTGTGTTTCCATAGTGATGTTACCCACTGTGTTTCCATGGGGATGTTACCCACTGTGTTTCCATAGGGATGTTACCCACTGTGTTTCCATAGGGATGTTACCCACTGTGTTTCCATAGAGATGTTACCCACTGTGTTTCCATAGTGTTGTTACCCGCTGTGTTTCCATGGGGATGTTACCCACTGTGTTTCCATGGGGATGTTACCCACTGTGTTTCCATAGGGATGTTACCCGCTGTGTTTCCATGGGGATAATAACACTGTTTCCATAGGGATGTTACCCACTGTGTTTCCATAGTGATGTTACCCACTGTGTTTCCATGGGGATGTTACCCACTGTGTTTCCATAGGGATGTTACCCACTGTGTTTCCATGGGGATGTTACCCACTGTGTTTCCATAGGGATGTTACCCACTGTGTTTCCATAGGGATGTTACCCACTGTGTTTCCATGGGGATGTTACCCACTGTGTTTCCATAGTGATGTTACCCACTGTGTTTCCATGGGGATGTTACCCACTGTGTTTCCATAGGGATGTTACCCACTGTGTTTCCATGGGGATGTTACCCACTGTGTTTCCATAGGGATGTTACCCACTGTGTTTCCATGGGGATGTTACCCACTGTGTTTCCATAGGGATGTTACCCACTGTGTTTCCATGGGGATAATAACACTGTTTCCATAGGGATGTTACCCACTGTGTTTCTATGGGAATGTTACACACTGTGTTTCCATGGGGATATTACGCACTGTGTTTCCATGGGGATGTTACCCACTGTGTTTCCATAGGGATGTTACCCACTGTGTTTCCATAGGGATGTTACCCACTGTGTTTCCATGGGGATGTTACCCACTGTGTTTCCATAGTGATGTTACCCACTGTGTTTCCATGGGGATGTTACCCACTGTGTTTCCATAGGGATGTTACCCACTGTGTTTCCATGGGGATGTTACCCACTGTGTTTCCATGGGGATGTTACCCACTGTGTTTCCATGGGGATGTTACCCACTGTGTTTCCATAGGGATGTTACCCACTGTGTTTCCATGGGGATGTTACCCACTCTGTTTCCATAGGGATGTTACCCACTGTGTTTCCATAGGGATGTTACCCACTGTGTTTCCATAGGGATGTTACCCACTGTGTTTCCATAGGGATGTTCCCCACTGTTTCCATGGGGATGTTACCCACTGTGTTTCCATAGGGAGGTTACCCACTGTGTTTCCACAGGGATGTTACCCACTGTGTTTCCATAGGGATGTTACCCACTGTGTTTCCAAAGAGATGTTACCCACTGTGTTTCCATAGGGATGTTACACACTGTGTTTCCATGGGGTTGTTACCCACTGTGTTTCCATGGGGATGTTACCCACTGTGTTTCCATAGGGATGTTACCCAATGTGTTTCCATAGGGATGTTACCCACTGTGTTTCCACAGGGATGTTACCCGCTGTGTTTCCATAGGGATGTTACCCACTGTGTTTCCATAGGGATGTTACCCACTGTGTTTCCATGGGGATGTTACCCACTGTGTTTCCATAGGAATGTTACACACTGTGTTTCCATGGGGATATTACGCACTGTGTTTCCATGGGGATGTTACCCACTGTGTTTCCATAGGGATGTTACCCACTGTGTTTCCATAGGGATGTTACCCACTGTGTTTCCATAGGGATGTTACCCACTGTGTTTCCATGGGGATGTTACCCACTGTTTCCATAGGGATGTTACCCACTGTGTTTCCATAGGGATGTTACCCACTGTGTTTCCATAGGGATGTTACCCACTGTGTTTCCATGGGGATATTACCCACTGTGTTTCCATGGGGATGTAATCTACTGTGTTTCCATAGGGATGTTACCCACTGTGTTTCCATAGGGATGTTACCCACTGTGTTTCCATGGGGATGTTACCCACTGTGTTTCCATAGATATGTTACCCACTGTGTTTCCATAGGGATGTTACCCGCTGTGTTTCCATGGGGATGTTACCCACTGTGTTTCCATAGGGATGTTACCCACTGTGTTTCCATAGAGATGTTACCCACTGTGTTTCCATAGTGTTGTTACCCGCTGTGTTTCCATGGGGATGTTACCCACTGTGTTTCCATGGGGATGTTACCCACTGTGTTTCCATAGGGATGTTACCCGCTGTGTTTCCATGGGGATAATAACACTGTTTCCATAGGGATGTTACCCACTGTGTTTCCATAGTGATGTTACCCACTGTGTTTCCATGGGGATGTTACCCACTGTGTTTCCATAGGGATGTTACCCACTGTGTTTCCATAGGGATGTTACCCACTGTGTTTCCATAGAGATGTTACCCACTGTGTTTCCATAGTGTTGTTACCCGCTGTGTTTCCATGGGGATGTTACCCACTGTGTTTCCATGGGGATGTTACCCACTGTGTTTCCATAGGGATGTTACCCGCTGTGTTTCCATGGGGATAATAACACTGTTTCCATAGGGATGTTACCCACTGTGTTTCCATAGGGATGTTACCCACTGTGTTTCCATGGGGATGTTACCCACTGTGTTTCCATAGGGATGTTACCCACTGTGTTTCCATGGGGATGTTACCCACTGTGTTTCCATAGGGATGTTACCCACTGTGTTTCCATGGGGATGTTACCCACTGTGTTTCCATGGGGATGTTACCCACTGTGTTTCCATAGAGATGTTACCCACTGTGTTTCCATGGGGATGTTACCCACTGTGTTTCCATAGGGATGTTACCCACTGTGTTTCCATGGGGATGTTACCCACTGTGTTTCCATGGGGATGTTACCCACTGTGTTTCCATGGGGATGTTACCCACTGTGTTTCCATAGGGATGTTACCCACTGTGTTTCCATGGGGATAATAACACTGTTTCCATAGGGATGTTACCCACTGTGTTTCCATGGGGATAATAACACTGTTTCCATAGGGATGTTACCCACTGTGTTTCCATGGGGATGTTACCCACTGTGTTTCCATAGGGATGTTACCCACTGTGTTTCCATGGGGATGTTACCCACTGTGTTTCCATAGGGATGTTACCCACTGTGTTTCCATAGGGATGTTACCCACTGTGTTTCCATAGGGATGTTACCCACTGTGTTTCCATAGGGATGTTCCCCACTGTTTCCATGGGGATGTTACCCACTGTGTTTCCATAGGGATGTTACCCCCTGTTTCCATGGGGATGTTACCCACTGTGTTTCCATAGGGATGTTACCCACTGTTTCCATGGGGATGTTACCCACTGTGTTTCCATGGGGATGTTACCCACTGTGTTTCCATGGGGATGTTACCCACTGTGTTTCCATAGGGATGTTACCCACTGTGTTTCCATGGGGATGTTACCCACTGTGTTTCCATAGGGATGTTACCCACTGTGTTTCCATAGGGATGTTACCCACTGTGTTTCCATAGGGATGTTACCCACTGTGTTTCCATAGGGATGTTCCCCACTGTTTCCATGGGGATGTTACCCACTGTGTTTCCATAGGGATGTTCCCCACTGTTTCCATGGGGATGTTACCCACTGTGTTTCCATAGGGATGTTACCCCCTGTTTCCATGGGGATGTTACCCACTGTGTTTCCATAGGGATGTTACCCACTGTTTCCATAGGGATGTTACCCACTGTGTTTCCACAGGGATGTTACCCACTGTGTTTCCATAGGGATGTTACCCACTGTTTCCATAGGGATGTTACCCACTGTGTTTCCATGGGGATGTTACCCACTGTGTTTCCATGGGGATGTTACCCACTGTGTTTCCATAGGGATGTTACCCACTGTGTTTCCACAGGGATGTTACCCACTGTGTTTCCATAGGGATGTTACCCACTGTTTCCATAGGGATGTTACCCACTGTGTTTCCATGGGGATGTTACCCACTGTGTTTCCATAGGGATGTTACCCACTGTGTTTCCACAGGGATGTTACAAAATGACGGTAATAGACCAGTAGTACGGTAATCAGACATCAACAAGACAGGGACATCTCCAAATGGATCCAGACTCCTCCTTAATCCCTGCCCAGTCCCTCCCTCCTTCCTACCCTCTTCCTTTAAGTGCCATTCCATTAAAAACACTGCTTCTCTCTGACCTTTCATTGGGGTCGTACCGTCACCCACAGAGAAGGTTTAGTGAATAAAGCCTTACTGCTTCTGAACAACAAGGCTGTATTCTAACGAGGGGTCCAAGACGACCAGCGTGGGGATCTACAGCGGGCCGCTCCCCATCTCTCTCTCTCTCATGGACCTCAGGGAGCAGCAGGAGGAAACAGGAAGCGTGGGATCTACAGCGGGCAGCTCCCCAGGGCCAGGCAGGTACGCTGGGTGGGAGACAGGCAGGGCCAGGCAGGTTTGCTAGGTGGGAGACAGGCAGGGCCAGGCAGGTTTGCTGGGTGGGAGACAGGCAGGGCCAGGCAGGTAGGGTAAACCTCACTGAAAGTGATTCAACTTTAATGAGCCACCACAGGGGAAGCTCTCTGAACTATGTCTGTATCAATCAGTATCTCTGTCTCTATGCAATCATTATCTCTGTCTCTATACAATCAGTATCTCTGTCTCTATACAATCATTATCTCTGTCTCTATGCAATCAGTATCTCTGTCTCTATACAATCCGTATCTCTGTCTCTATACAATCAGTATCTCTGTCTCTATACAATCATTATCTCTGTCTCTATGCAATCAGTATCTCTGTCTCTATACAATCAGTATCTCTGTCTCTATACAATCAGTATCTCTGTCTCTATACAATCAGTATCTCTGTCTCTATACAATCAGTATCTCTGTCTCTATACAATCATTATCTCTGTCTCTATACAATCATTATCTCTGTCTGTATACAATCTGTATCTCTGTCTCTATACAATCATTATCTCTGTCTCTTTTCTCTCCTCTGACCACTCCACCACTGACCCTCCTACCCAGCAGAGCTTAATGATCCTCCTGCCCAGCAGAGCTTAATGATCCTCCTACCCAGCAGAGCTTAACGCCCCTCCTACCCAGCAGAGCTTAATGATCCTCCTACCCAGCAGAGCTTAATGATCATCCTACCCAGCAGAGCTTAATGATCCTCCTACCCAGCAGAGCTTAATGATCCTCCTACCCAGCAGAGCTTAACGCCCCTCCTACCCAGCAGAGCTTAATGATCCTCTTACCCAGCAGAGCTTAATGATCATCCTACCCAGCAGAGCTTAATGATCCTCCTACCCAGCAGAGCTTAACGCCCCTCCTACCCAGCAGAGCTTAATGATCCTCTTACCCAGCAGAGCTTAATGATCCTCCTACCCAGCAGAGCTTAATGATCCTCCTACCCAGCAGAGCTTAACGATCCTCTTACCCAGCAGAGCTTAATGATCCTCCTACCCAGCAGAGCTTAATGATCCTCTTACCCAGCAGAGCTTAATGATCCTCCTAACCTGCAGAGCTTCATGACCCTCATACCCAGCAGAGCTTCATGACCCTCCTGCCCAGCAGAGCTTAACGCCCCTCCTACCCAGCATCACAGTAACATGAAACTGTTAAATGGTGTGCAGGTGGGTCCTGACGGGGTGTCTATCTGACCGTCCGTCCACAGGGCAGTGTATCACCCTCACTGGTCTAAGAAGACTGAGGTCACCAGGGTTCGATACTGTGACCAAACAGTCACATTTGTGACCGTTTCACTTGGCTGTGCGACACATATTTTTTTTTTTAGCAGTTACAAGGATGCCAGTGAAAATGTTTAACCTGGTCAAATTAGTTTGGCCTTTTTTTTTTTTATGTCATCACGATTTATTCAAACAATAATGTGCAATTAACCAATAATAAACCACATTTCTGAAGAGGCAACAAAGGCATTTCCCTGTCTGCGTGGCTCAGGGCTCCATGTACATTAGGCCTACAGGGGAAGATTTGGAAACCCATCAGGAAAACATATTATAATAATGCCATTTTTAATCTAGGCTACAGCGCATTCTGAAAGTATTCAGACCTTTTACTCAGTACTTTGTTGAAGCACCTTCGGCAAGGATTACAGCCTCGAGTCTTCTTGGGTATGACGCTACAAGCTTGGCACACCTGTATTTGGGGAGTTTCTCACATTCTACTCTGTAGATCCTCTCAAGCTCTGTCAGGTTGGATGGGGAGCGTCGCTGCACAGCTATTTTCAGGTCTCTCCACAGATGTTTGATCGGGTTCAAGTCCGGGCTCTGGCTGGGACACTCAAAGGACATTCAGAGACTTGGCCCGAAGCCACTCCTGCGTTGTCTTGGCTGGGTGCTTAGGGTCGTTGTCCTGTTGGAAGGTGAACCTTCGCCCCAGTCTGAAGTCCTGAGCGCTCTGGAGCAGGTTTTCATCAAGGATCTATCTGTACTTTGCTCCGTTCATATTTCTCTCGATCCTGACTAGTCTCCCAGTCACTGCCGCTGAAAAACTGCCACCACCATGCTCCACCGTAGGGATGGTGCCAGGTTTCCTCCAGACGTGATACTTGGCATTCAGGTCAAAGAGTTCAATCTCAGTTTCATCAGACCAGAGAATCTGGTTTCTCATGGTCTGAAAGTCTTTAGGTGCCCTTTGGCAAACTCCAAGGGGGCTGTCATGTGCCTTTTACTGAGGAGTGGCTTCCATCTGGCCACTCTACCATAAAGGCCTGATTGGTGGAGTGCTGCAGAGATGGTTGTCTTTCTGGAAGTTTCTTTCATCTCCACAGAGGAACTCTGGAGCTCTGTCAGAGTGACCACCTCCCTGACCAAAGCCCTTCTTCCCCGATTGGTCAGTTTGACCGGCAGCCAGCTTTAGGAAGAGTCTTGGTGGTTCCAAACTTTTTCCATTTAAGAATAATGGAGGCCACTGTGTTCTTGGGGACCTTCAATGCTGCAGAAATGTTTTGGTACCCTTCCCCGGATCTGTGCCTCGACACAATCCTGTCTCGGAGCTCTACGGATAATTCCTTCAACCTCATGACTTGGTTTTTGCTCTGACTGGCACTGTCAACTGTGCGTCCTTATATAGACAGGTGTGTGCCTGTCTATATAAGGAATTTACCACAGGTGGACTCCAATCAAGTTGTAGAAACATTTCAAGGATGGTCAATAGAAACAGGATGCACCTGAGTCTCATAGCAAATGGTCTGAATACTTATGTTAATAAGGTATTTCTGTTTTTTTATTTTTAATGCATTTGCAAAAATGTCTCATCCCACTAATGAAAGATAAAATCGCCTGCTGTTGAAATTATGCATAATTCGCTTTCCTGTCAGATCTGGACTCAGGGCAGTATTTATTTCATTCAGTCCAGTAGCTTTCATTTGACACTGGCCTGGTGTGAAACTGGCAAGCTTAGCTGAATGTGAAGCCATGCTGTGTGCGGCGCACATAGGGCCTGTGTCTACCACTTTGTCTAGCCGTTAGCGATGCTAATGACATCCTAACTGTCTTTGTCTAGCCGTTAGCGATGCTAATGACAGCCTAACTTTCTTTGGGTAGATGGAAATGCAATGTCGTGTCTTTGGCATCATTAAACTGAAGACTTATTTTTATCAAATAAATTTGCTGTAATTATTATTATGTGATTAAACTAACTTAATCATGTGACTGTAATTAACTAGGAAGTCGGGGCACCAAGGAAAATCTTCAGATCACAAAGTTATAATTTTCCTAATATAACTCTTCAGATATTTTAATATCTGATTACTTAGTCTTCTGATTAATCAATTATTCTTTACCTCACGTTAGTCTCATTCCAAACGTCGTAAATTGTTGGTTATCGGCACGAACCCAGTCTTCACTATGAGTCATCCATACATCAATTGTGTCTTAAAATAATGTATTGACTAACTAGGTAATTCACAGAAATGCACACAAACAAACAGTTTACAAGGAAATGATAGCGGAGTTTCCCTAGTGGGATAAACCGGCATGGCGGCTTGGTGGACAAAAGGGAAGTAGGGGGTCAGCTGAGATGAGACACTACAAAGTGATAATTATAACAATTGAAATGCTAAACCTTTGCACATGAACGCTCACTCATTCGGGAATAACTGCAATCAATATATATATATATTTACGCTCAGTGTGTCGCCGTGATCTCTGTTGGAAAGTTTGTTTCTGTTGGAGAGTTTGTCCGCCCGCTCTCTCTCTCTCTCTCTCTCTCTCTCTCTGCCGTGGTTAGAATGGATAGTTCAGAGTAACATTCATTCATGTCGTTATAGAATAGATGTTTCGGTGGTTGTCGTTCTTCGCGTTCAATGATACCGAATTCCTAGCTGCAGACTAGTAATTAGCATCAAAGATTTGTTCTTATTCTGTCGGTTAGATAGTCTCAGAGTTTAACGACGTGGGATGGTTAACAATTCAACAACGGGTGTCAAACCTTAACCCGCTCGTGTTTATCGAGGTAAGCTGGTCTCTACTCAAACCTTAGGCCTCTCGTGTTTATCGAGGTAAGCTGGTCTCCACTCAAACCTTAACCCGCTCGTGTTTATCGAGGTAAGCTGGTCTCTACTCAAACCTTAGGCCTCTCGTGTTTATCGAGGTAAGCTGGTCTCCACTCAAACCTTAACCCGCTCGTGTTTATCGAGGTAAGCTGGTCTCCACTCAAACCTTAACCCGCTCGTGTTTATCGAGGTAAGCTGGTCTCTACTCAAACCTTAGCCCGCTCGTGTTTATCGAGGTAAGCTGGTCTCTACTCAAACCTTAACCCGCTCGTGTTTATCGAGGTAAGCTGGTCTCTACTCAAACCTTAACCCGCTCGTGTTTATCGAGGTAAGCTGGTCTCTACTCAAACCTTAACCCGCTCGTGTTTATCGAGGTAAGCTGGTCTCCACTCAAACCTTAACCCGCTCGTGTTTATCGAGGTAAGCTGGTCTCTACTCAAACCTTAGCCCGCTCGTGTTTATCGAGGTAAGCTGGTCTCTACTCAAACCTTAACCCGCTCGTGTTTATCGAGGTAAGCTGGTCTCTACTCAAACCTTAGCCCACTCGTGTTTATCGAGGTAAGCTGGTCTCTACTCAAACCTTAGCCCCTTCTGTATTCGATAGAAGCATGGTCTGAAGATAATTTCCCAAGGTGGGGGGTTATATTCGGGAGAGCAGAAACGACGCCAGATCAATGTCTGTACTCATGGGGTGGGCCTATGATTTAGTTCAACTCCAAAGGGAATTGGAGTTTCCTTCATTAAACAGTTTAAAATCACATTACATAATTTCACAAATAGTTTCATCTTTACTCATTCATCCCATACAACCATTAGGTGTAAGCCTCATAACTGAGACTGTTGTATAAACAGGGTTATGGTAACGTGGCTGTATTGTCTCTCACGAGTTTCACAAAAATTGTACCAAACGGACCAGTTCGTAGCTGGCTACTTCACCGACCGGTTTATACATTCTTCATGAATATTGTTCAGTTCTCAAGTTCTGTGAGGTGGAAGAAGTCCCTTTGTTCTCCCTATGAAAACTCACTCTCTCTCTCTATACTGTCTGACCATGAGGAAGAATCTCATCCAGGAATTTATGACCTGCCTGAAAGCTAGCTGAGTGTAGGAGAGAGAGAGAGAGAGAGAGGGGGATGGTGCAGAGAGAGAGGGGGATGGTGCAGAGAGAGGGGGATGGTGCAGAGAGAGAGGGGGATGGTGCAGAGAGAGGGGGATGGTGCAGAGAGAGGGGGATGGTGCAGAGAGAGGGGATGGTGCAGAGAGAGAGGGGATGGTGCAGAGAGAGAGGGGATGGTGCAGAGAGAGAGGGGATGGTGCAGAGAGAGAGGGATGGTGCAGAGAGAGAGGGATGGTGCAGAGAGAGGGGGATGGTGCAGAGAGAGGGGGATGGTGCAGAGAGAGAGGGGGATGGTGCAGAGAGAGAGGGATGGTGCAGAGAGAGAGGGGGATGGTGCAGAGAGAGAGGGGGATGGTGCAGAGAGAGGGGGATGGTGCAGAGAGAGAGGGGATGGTGCAGAGAGAGGGGGATGGTGCAGAGAGAGGGGGATGGTGCAGAGAGAGGGGGATGGTGCAGAGAGAGAGGGATGGTGCAGAGAGAGAGGGATGGTGCAGAGAGAGAGGGATGGTGCAGAGAGAGGGGGATGGTGCAGAGAGAGGGGGATGGTGCAGAGAGAGAGGGGATGGTGCAGAGAGAGAGGGATGGTGCAGAGAGAGAGGGGGATGGTGCAGAGAGAGGGGGATGGTGCAGAGAGAGGGGGATGGTGCAGAGAGAGAGAGGGATGGTGCAGAGAGAGGGGGATGGTGCAGAGAGAGGGGGATGGTGCAGAGAGAGAGGGATGGTGCAGAGAGAGAGGGATGGTGCAGAGAGAGAGAGGGATGGTGCAGAGAGAGAGGGATGGTGCAGAGAGAGAGAGGGATGGTGCAGAGAGAGGGGGATGGTGCAGAGAGAGGGGGATGGTGCTCGCTGTACCCAAAGAGGGAAATCATGACATCAATTAAAAGCTAACTACACAGCAGCTTCTGCCTACATGGTAGAATCAGGATGATTTGCATCAATCCACTGTTACGTAAAGAAAGTTACAGCAACACAAACTGTCTGACTGGTGTTCTGACTGGTGTTCTGACTGGTGTTCTGACTGGTGTTCTGGTTGGTGTTCTGACTGGTGTTCTGACTGGTGTTCTGACTGGTGTTCTGGTTGGTGTTCTGACTGGTGTTCTGGTTGGTGTTCTGACTGGTGTTCTGACTGGTGTTCTGGTTGGTGTTCTGACTGGTGTTCTGGTTGGTGTTCTGACTGGTGTTCTGGTTGGTGTTCTGACTGGTGTTCTGGTTGGTGTTCTGGTTGGTGTTCTGACTGGTGTTCTGACTGGTGTTCTGGTTGGTGTTCTGACTGGTGTTCTGACTGGTGTTCTGGTTGGTGTTCTGACTGGTGTTCTGACTGGTGTTCTGGTTGGTGTTCTGGTTGGTGTTCTGGTTGGTGTTCTGACTGGTGTTCTGGTTGGTGTTCTGACTGGTGTTCTGGTTGGTGTTCTGGTTGGTGTTCTGACTGGTGTTCTGACTGGTGTTCTGACTGGTGTTCTGACTGGTGTTCTGGTTGGTGTTCTGGTTGGTGTTCTGGTTGGTGTTCTGACTGGTGTTCTGGTTGGTGTTCTGGTTGGTGTTCTGGGTGGTGTTCTGACTGGTGTTCTGACTGGTGTTCTGACTGGTGTTCTGGTTGGTGTTCTGGTTGGTGTTCTGACTGGTGTTCTGACTGGTGTTCTGGTTGGTGTTCTGACTGGTGTTCTGGTTGGTGTTCTGGTTGGTGTTCTGGGTGGTGTTCTGACTGGTGTTCTGACTGGTGTTCTGACTGGTGTTCTGGTTGGTGTTCTGGTTGGTGTTCTGACTGGTGTTCTGACTGGTGTTCTGGTTGGTGTTCTGACTGGTGTTCTGACTGGTGTTCTGACTGGTGTTCTGGTTGGTGTTCTGACTGGTGTTCTGACTGGTGTTCTGACTGGTGTTCTGGTTGGTGTTCTGGTTGGTGTTCTGGTTGGTGTTCTGACTGGTGTTCTGACTGGTGTTCTGGTTGGTGTTCTGACTGGTGTTCTGACTGGTGTTCTGGTTGGTGTTCTGGTTGGTGTTCTGACTGGTGTTCTGACTGGTGTTCTGGTTGGTGTTCTGACTGGTGTTCTGACTGGTGTTCTGGTTGGTGTTCTGACTGGTGTTCTGACTGGTGTTCTGACTGGTGTTCTGGTTGGTGTTCTGACTGGTGTTCTGACTGGTGTTCTGGTTGGTGTTCTGGTTGGTGTTCTGGTTGGTGTTCTGGTTGGTGTTCTGACTGGTGTTCTGGTTGGTGTTCTGACTGGTGTTCTGACTGGTGTTCTGGTTGGTGTTCTGGTTGGTGTTCTGGGTGGTGTTCTGACTGGTGTTCTGACTGGTGTTCTGACTGGTGTTCTGGTTGGTGTTCTGGTTGGTGTTCTGACTGGTGTTCTGACTGGTGTTCTGGTTGGTGTTCTGGTTGGTGTTCTGACTGGTGTTCTGGTTGGTGTTCTGACTGGTGTTCTGGTTGGTGTTCTGGTTGGTGTTCTGACTGGTGTTCTGACTGGTGCTCTGGTTGGTGTTCTGACTGGTGTTCTGACTGGTGTTCTGACTGGTGTTCTGACTGGTGTTCTGGTTGGTGTTCTGACTGGTGTTCTGACTGGTGTTCTGACTGGTGTTCTGGTTGGTGTTCTGGTTGGTGTTCTGACTGGTGTTCTGACTGGTGTTCTGACTGGTGTTCTGACTGGTGTTCTGGTTGGTGTTCTGACTGGTGTTCTGGTTGGTGTTCTGGTTGGTGTTCTGGTTGGTGTTCTGACTGGTGTTCTGACTGGTGTTCTGACTGGTGTTCTGGTTGGTGTTCTGACTGGTGTTCTGACTGGTGTTCTGGTTGGTGTTCTGACTGGTGTTCTGACTGGTGTTCTGACTGGTGTTCTGACTGGTGTTCTGGTTGGTGTTCTGACTGGTGTTCTGGTTGGTGTTCTGACTGGTGTTCTGACTGGTGTTCTGACTGGTGTTCTGACTGGTGTTCTGGTTGGTGTTCTGGTTGGTGTTCTGGTTGGTGTTCTGACTGGTGTTCTGGTTGGTGTTCTGACTGGTGTTCTGACTGGTGTTCTGGTTGGTGTTCTGACTGGTGTTCTGACTGGTGTTCTGACTGGTGTTCTGACTGGTGTTCTGGTTGGTGTTCTGGTTGGTGTTCTGACTGGTGTTCTGACTGGTGTTCTGACTGGTGTTCTGGTTGGTGTTCTGACTGGTGTTCTGGTTGGTGTTCTGGTTGGTGTTCTGGTTGGTGTTCTGACTGGTGTTCTGACTGGTGTTCTGGTTGGTGTTCTGACTGGTGTTCTGGTTGGTGTTCTGGTTGGTGTTCTGACTGGTGTTCTGACTGGTGTTCTGACTGGTGTTCTGGTTGGTGTTCTGACTGGTGTTCTGGTTGGTGTTCTGACTGGTGTTCTGACTGGTGTTCTGGTTGGTGTTCTGGTTGGTGTTCTGACTGGTGTTCTGGTTGGTGTTCTGACTGGTGTTCTGACTGGTGTTCTGACTGGTGTTCTGGTTGGTGTTCTGGTTGGTGTTCTGACTGGTGTTCTGACTGGTGTTCTGGTTGGTGTTCTGACTGGTGTTCTGACTGGTGTTCTGACTGGTGTTCTGACTGGTGTTCTGGTTGGTGTTCTGGTTGGTGTTCTGACTGGTGTTCTGACTGGTGTTCTGGTTGGTGTTCTGGTTGGTGTTCTGGTTGGTGTTCTGACTGGTGTTCTGGTTGGTGTTCTGACTGGTGTTCTGACTGGTGTTCTGACTGGTGTTCTGGTTGGTGTTCTGGTTGGTGTTCTGGTTGGTGTTCTGACTGGTGTTCTGGTTGGTGTTCTGACTGGTGTTCTGACTGGTGTTCTGACTGGTGTTCTGACTGGTGTTCTGGTTGGTGTTCTGGTTGGTGTTCTGACTGGTGTTCTGGTTGGTGTTCTGGTTGGTGTTCTGGTTGGTGTTCTGGTTGGTGTTCTGGTTGGTGTTCTGACTGGTGTTCTGGTTGGTGTTCTGACTGGTGTTCTGGTTGGTGTTCTGACTGGTGTTCTGACTGGTGTTCTGACTGGTGTTCTGGTTGGTGTTCTGACTGGTGTTCTGGTTGGTGTTCTGACTGGTGTTCTGACTGGTGTTCTGGTTGGTGTTCTGACTGGTGTTCTGGTTGGTGTTCTAGTTGGTGTTCTGACTGGTGTTCTGACTGGTGTTCTGACTGGTGTTCTGACTGGTGTTCTGGTTGGTGTTCTGACTGGTGTTCTGACTGGTGTTCTGGTTGGTGTTCTGACTGGTGTTCTGACTGGTGTTCTGACTGGTGTTCTGGTTGGTGTTCTGGTTGGTGTTCTGACTGGTGTTCTGACTGGTGTTCTGGTTGGTGTTCTGGTTGGTGTTCTGACTGGTGTTCTGACTGGTGTTCTGACTGGTGTTCTGGTTGGTGTTCTGGTTGGTGTTCTGACTGGTGTTCTGGTTGGTGTTCTGACTGGTGTTCTGACTGGTGTTCTGACTGGTGTTCTGACTGGTGTTCTGGTTGGTGTTCTGGTTGGTGTTCTGGTTGGTGTTCTGACTGGTGTTCTGGTTGGTGTTCTGACTGGTGTTCTGACTGGTGTTCTGACTGGTGTTCTGGTTGGTGTTCTGGTTGGTGTTCTGACTGGTGTTCTGGTTGGTGTTCTGGTTGGTGTTCTGGTTGGTGTTCTGGTTGGTGTTCTGACTGGTGTTCTGGTTGGTGTTCTGACTGGTGTTCTGGTTGGTGTTCTGACTGGTGTTCTGACTGGTGTTCTGACTGGTGTTCTGGTTGGTGTTCTGACTGGTGTTCTGGTTGGTGTTCTGACTGGTGTTCTGACTGGTGTTCTGGTTGGTGTTCTGACTGGTGTTCTGGTTGGTGTTCTGGTTGGTGTTCTGACTGGTGTTCTGACTGGTGTTCTGACTGGTGTTCTGGTTGGTGTTCTGACTGGTGTTCTGACTGGTGTTCTGGTTGGTGTTCTGACTGGTGTTCTGACTGGTGTTCTGACTGGTGTTCTGGTTGGTGTTCTGGTTGGTGTTCTGACTGGTGTTCTGACTGGTGTTCTGGTTGGTGTTCTGGTTGGTGTTCTGACTGGTGTTCTGACTGGTGTTCTGACTGGTGTTCTGACTGGTGTTCTGGTTGGTGTTCTGACTGGTGTTCTGACTGGTGTTCTGGTTGGTGTTCTGACTGGTGTTCTGACTGGTGTTCTGACTGGTGTTCTGGTTGGTGTTCTGGTTGGTGTTCTGACTGGTGTTCTGACTGGTGTTCTGGTTGGTGTTCTGGTTGGTGTTCTGACTGGTGTTCTGACTGGTGTTCTGACTGGTGTTCTGGTTGGTGTTCTGACTGGTGTTCTGACTGGTGTTCTGGTTGGTGTTCTGACTGGTGTTCTGGTTGGTGTTCTGACTGGTGTTCTGACTGGTGTTCTGACTGGTGTTCTGGTTGGTGTTCTGACTGGTGTTCTGACTGGTGTTCTGGTTGGTGTTCTGGTTGGTGTTCTGACTGGTGTTCTGACTGGTGTGACAGGGGACATGGACATGTCAGTCCTTACTGAAGACATGAATGGACATGTCAGTCCTTACTGAAGACATGAATGGACATGTCAGTCCTTACTGAAGACATGAATGGACATGTCAGTCCTTACTGAAGACATGAATGGACATGTCAGTCCTTACTGAAGACATGAATGGACATGTCAGTCCTTACTGAAGACATGAATGGACATGTCAGTCCTTACTGAAGACATGAATGGACATGTCAGTCCTTACTGAAGACATGAATGGACATGACAGTCCTTACTGAAGACATGAATGGACATGACAGTCCTTACTGAAGACATGAATGGACATGTCAGTCCTTACTGAAGACATGAATGGACATGACAGTCCTTACTGAAGACATGAATGGACATGACAGGAAATGACCTTACCTCAGTAAACCAAAACCTTTCTTCTTCTTGGTCTTCTTGTCTGGCTCGTCCTCACTCATCTTCTTCCCTTTGCTTTTGGACTGCTTGTCTTTCTTCATTCCTTTGACCTTCTGCTTCTTGTCTTTCCTCTCCTCCGTGGCTTCCCCCACTCCCTGGCGAGAGGAGCCGCTGGCTGGGGTGTCCCGTCCAGAACTCTGTTCTGACAGGTCATCTGGAGAGGAGAGAGAGAGAGAGGAGAGACACACACACACACACACAGTTATAACACAATCACACACAGATTTCTACATCTCACCTTCAATTGTAAAAGTATGTAGTAACACACTCGCTGTCCTCATCTGTTAGTTTAGGAGTAGAGAGAGAGAGACCACTCCCCCATGTCTAGGTGGGAGGAGGGTAGAGAGAGAGACCACTCCCCCATGTCTAGGTGGGAGGAGGGTAGAGAGAGAGAGACCACTCCCCCATATCTAGGTGGGAGGGGGGTAGAGAGAGAGACCACTCCCCCATGTCTAGGTGGGAGGAGGGTAGAGAGAGAGAGACCACTCCCCCATGTCTAGGTGGGAGGAGGGTAGAGAGAGAGACCACTCCCCCATGTCTAGGTGGGAGGGGGGTAGAGAGAGACCACTCCCCCATGTCTAGGTGGGAGGAGGGTAGAGAGAGAGACCACTCCCCCATGTCTAGGTGGGAGGGGGGTAGAGAGAGAGACCACTACCCCATGTCTAGGTGGGAGGGGGGTAGAGAGAGAGAGACCACTCCCCCATGTCTAGGTGGGAGGAGGGTAGAGAGAGAGACCACTCCCCATGTCTAGGTGGGAGGAGGGTAGAGAGAGAGACCACTCCCCCATGTCTAGGTGGGAGGGGGGTAGAGAGAGACCACTCCCCCATGTCTAGGTGGGAGGAGGGTAGAGAGAGAGACCACTCCCCCATGTCTAGGTGGGAGGGGGGTAGAGAGAGAGACCACTCCCCATGTCTAGGTGGGAGGGGGTAGAGAGAGAGAGACCACTCCCCCATGTCTAGGTGGGAGGAGGGTAGAGAGAGAGACCACTCCCCCATGTCTAGGTGGGAGGAGGGTAGAGAGAGAGACCACTCCCCCATGTCTAGGTGGGAGGGGGGTAGAGAGAGACCACTCCCCCATGTCTAGGTGGGAGGAGGGTAGAGAGAGAGACCACTCCCCCATGTCTAGGTGGGAGGGGGGTAGAGAGAGAGACCACTCCCCCATGTCTAGGTGGGAGGGGGGTAGAGAGAGAGACCACTCCCCCATGTCTAGGTGGGAGGGGGGTAGAGAGAGAGACCACTCCCCCATGTCTAGGTGGGAGGGGGGGTAGAGAGAGAGACCACTCCCCCATGTCTAGGTGGGAGGAGGGTAGAGAGAGAGACCACTCCCCCATGTCTAGGTGGGAGGAGGGTAGAGAGAGAGACCACTCCCCCATGTCTAGGTGGGAGGAGGGTAGAGAGAGAAACCACTCCCCCATGTCTAGGTGGGAGGAGGGTAGAGAGAGACCACTCCCCCATGTCTAGGTGGGAGGAGGGTAGAGAGAGAGACCACTCCCCCATGTCTAGGAGGGAGGGGGGTAGAGAGAGAGACCACTCCCCCATGTCTAGGTGGGAGGAGGGTAGAGAGAGAGACCACTCCCCCATGTCTAGGTGGGAGGGGGGTAGAGAGAGACCACTCCCCCATGTCTAGGTGGGAGGAGGGTAGAGAGAGAGACCACTCCCCCATGTCTAGGTGGGAGGGGGGTAGAGAGAGAGACCACTCCCCCATGTCTAGGTGGGAGGGGGGTAGAGAGAGAGAGACCACTCCCCCATGTCTAGGTGGGAGGGGGGTAGAGAGAGAGACCACTCCCCCATGTCTAGGTGGGAGGGGGGTAGAGAGAGAGACCACTCCCCCGTGTCTAGGTGGGAGGAGGGTAGAGAGAGAGACCACTCCCCCATGTCTAGGTGGGAGGAGGGTAGAGAGAGAGACCACTCCCCCATGTCTAGGTGGGAGGAGGGTAGAGAGAGAAACCACTCCCCCATGTCTAGGTGGGAGGAGGGTAGAGAGAGACCACTCCCCCATGTCTAGGTGGGAGGAGGGTAGAGAGAGAGACCACTCCCCCATGTCTAGGTGGGAGGAGGGTAGAGAGAGAGACCACTCCCCCATGTCTAGGTGGGAGGGGGGTAGAGAGAGAGACCACTCCCCCATGTCTAGGTGGGAGGAGGGTAGAGAGAGAGAGACCACTCCCCCATGTGTAGGTGGGAGGGGGGTAGAGAGAGAGACCACTCCCCCATGTCTAGGTGGGAGGGGGTAGAGAGAGAGAGACCACTCCCCCATGTCTAGGTGGGAGGAGGGTAGAGAGAGAGACCACTCCCCATGTCTAGGTGGGAGGGGGGGTAGAGAGAGACCACTCCCCCATGTCTAGGTGGGAGGGGGTAGAGAGAGAGACCACTCCCCCATGTCTAGGTGGGAGGAGGGTAGAGAGAGAGAGACCACTCCCCCATGTGTAGGTGGGAGGGGGGTAGAGAGAGACCACTCCCCATGTCTAGGTGGGAGGGGGGTAGAGAGAGAGACCACTCCCCCATGTCTAGGTGGGAGGGGGGTAGAGAGAGACCACTCCCCCATGTCTAGGTGGGAGGGGGGTAGAGAGAGACCACTCCCCCATGTCTAGGTGGGAGGGGGGTAGAGAGAGAGACCACTCCCCCATGTCTAGGTGGGAGGGGAGAGAGAGAGACCACTCCCCCATGTCTAGGTGGGAGGGGAGTAGAGAGAGAGACCACTCCCCCATGTCTAGGTGGGAGGAGGGTAGAGAGAGAGACCACTCCCCCATGTCTAGGTGGGAGGGGGGTAGAGAGAGAGACCACTCCCCCATGTCTAGGTGGGAGGAGGGTAGAGAGAGAGACCACTCCCCCATGTCTAGGTGGGAGGAGGGTAGAGAGAGAGACCACTCCCCCATGTCTAGGTGGGAGGAGGGTAGAGAGAGAGACCACTCCCCCATGTCTAGGTGGGAGGAGGGTAGAGAGAGAGACCACTCCCCCATGTCTAGGTGGGAGGAGGGTAGAGAGAGACTCTGTAACGGTACCTCCTGTATATTGACTCTGTAACTGTACCTCCTGTATATTGACTCTGTACCGGTACCTCCTGTATATTGCCTCTGTACCTGTACCTCCTGTATATTGACTCTGTACCGGTACCTCCTGTATATTGACTCTGTACCGGTACCTCCTGTATATTGACTCTGTACCGGTACCTCCTGTATATTGACTC
>NC_059466.1:51145967-51165967 GCF_905237065.1 Salmo salar | reverse complement strand
ACAGACCTCATAGACTCAGAGAGACAGGATGACAGCCAGACAGACCTCAGAGACTCAGAGAGACAGGGTGTAGAGGTGAATAAAAGGACCACATTGATCGTTCACTTCACACCACTCTTTTCCCTACAGCCTCGTCTCATCTCAGCCACACTGTGGACGTCTGGCCAGTAACAGATGGACATGCCAGCAGGATATTTATCTCCCTGTCACTAGCCAGCCCATCTCTCTCTCTCTCTCTCTCTCTCTCTCTCTCAATCTCTCGAACCTCCCTCCCTCCCTCCCGCTCTCCCCCTCCATCTCCGTCTCTCTCTCCATATATCCATCCATCTCTCTCGATATATCCGTCTCTCTCCATCTATCCGTCTCTCTCTCCATCTATCCATCTGCCTCTCTCTCCATCTATCCGTCTCTCTCTCTCTCTCTCGATCGATCCGTCTCTCTCTCTCTCTCTCTCTCGTTCTCTATCTTTCTCTCATCTGCAGCACCCCAGCCCTGCATCCACCCCCCCCACCCTCAAAAAAGGAAGAAAGATCAATCGCCAGCCCATAATAATAATGACTTAAGCCATTATAATGACTTATGACTTAAGCCATTATTTGTGTGAGGATTTAACTGGCTGCCAAGGGTAGTAGGACCAACTGTCGGCGTCTGTCTGAAGTAGTAAAAGTGTTTTGATCAGCGTTGTACTGGCCAAGGAAGTTTGCTACTTGTTTTGGGTTTTGGGTTTTGTCTCACATCAGATGGCGTCACTCCTACGCCATGTCCGTCCCTGAACCCGAGCTGTCTTGTTGGATGTGGAACTCGACTACTACGTTTTGGATTTTACTCATCTGACCTAAGACGAGTTGCTTCATTCTGAAAATCGCTCCGTTCTTGGTAGCTACGAAGCAGTGGCTACTAACGCTGAACCATGTTCGATCAAACTTGCTCCAGCTAGAAGCGTAGTGCTAGCTGGTTTCATTTTGAATGGCTATGGTAGCTAGTTCACCAGCTTGTTGATGATGTTTTTATTTTTTTTATTTTTAACTTTTATTTATCTTGGCAAGTCAGCTAAAGAACAAATTCTTATTTTACAATGACGGCCTAGGAACAGGGGGTTAACTGCCTTGTTCAGGGGGCAGAACGACAGATTTTTACCTTGTCAGCTCGGGGATTTGATCTTACAACCTTTCGGTTGTTAGTTCAATGCTCTATCCACTAGGCTACCTGCCGCTCTAACCACTAGGCTACCTGCCGCCCCTCTAACCACTAGGCTACCTGCCGCCCCTCTAACCACTAGGCTACCTGCCCCTCTAACCACTTGGCTACCTGCCTCCTCTAACCACTAGGCTACCTGCCTCCTCTAACCACTAGGCTACCTGCCTCCTCTAACCACTAGGCTACCTGCCTCCTCTAACCACTAGGCTACCTGCCTCCTCTAACCACTAGGCTACCTGCCTCCTCTAACCACTAGGCTACCTGCCTCCTCTAACCACTAGGCTACCTGCCTCCTCTAACCACTAGGCTACCTGCCCCTCTAACCACTAGGCTACCTGCCCCTCTAACCACTAGGCTACCTGCCTCCTCTAACCACTAGGCTACCTGCCGCTCTAACCACTTGGCTACCTGCCTCCTCTAACCACTAGGCTACCTGCCGCCCCTCTAACCACTAGGCTACCTGCCCCTCTAACCACTAGGCTACCTGCCCCTCTAACCACTTGGCTACCTGCCTCCTCTAACCACTAGGCTACCTGCCTCCTCTAACCACTAGGCTACCTGCCTGCTCTAACCACTAGGCTACCTGCCTCCTCTAACCACTAGGCTACCTGCCTCCTCTAACCACTAGGCTACCTGCCTCCTCTAACCACTAGGCTACCTGCCTCCTCTAACCACTAGGCTACCTGCCCCTCTAACCACTAGGCTACCTGCCCCTCTAACCACTAGGCTACCTGCCTCCTCTAACCACTAGGCTACCTGCCGCTCTAACCACTTGGCTACCTGCCTCCTCTAACCACTAGGCTACCTGCCTCTCTAACCACTAGGCTACCTGCCCCTCTAACCACTAGGCTACCTGCCTCCTCTAACCACTAGGCTACCTGCCTCTAACCACTAGGCTACCTGCCTCCTCTAACCACTAGGCTACCTGCCTCCTCTAACCACTAGGCTACCTGCCCCTCTAACCACTAGGCTACCTGCCTCCTCTAACCACTAGGCTATCTGCCTCTCTAACCACTAGGATACCTGCCGCCCCTCTAACCACTAGGCTACGCTACCGCCCAAACGGGCACCGAAGTGATGAGACTGTTCTCAGAACTCAGCAGGTATCTGGCGCTGTGCCAAGGCAGCAGCTACTCTTCCTGGGGTTTATTATGGATCCCCATTAGTTCCTGCCGAGGCAGCAGATACTCTTCCTGGGGTTTATTATGGATCCCCATTAGTTCCTGCCAAGGCAGTAGCTACTCTTCCTGGGGTTTATTATGGATCCCCATTAGTTCCTGTCAAGGCAGCAGCTACTCTTCCTGGGGTTTATTATGGATCCCCATTAGTTCCTGTCAAGGCAGCAGCTACTCTTCCTGGGGTTTATTATGGATCCCCATTAGTTCCTGCCAAGGCAGCAGCTACTCTTCCTGGGGTTTATTATGGATCCCCATTAGTTCCTGCCAAGGCAGCAGCTACTCTTCCTGGGGTTTATTATGGATCCCCATTAGTTCCTGCCAAGGCAGCAGCTACTCTTCCTGGGGTTTATTATGGATCCCCATTAGTTCCTGTCAAGGCAGCAGCTACTCTTCCTGGGGTTTATTATGGATCCCCATTAGTTCCTGTCAAGGCAGCAGCTACTCTTCCTGGGGTTTATTATGGATCCCCATTAGTTCCTGTCAAGGCAGCAGCTACTCTTCCTGGGGTTTATTATGGATCCCCATTAGTTCCTGCCAAGGCAGCAGCTACTCTTCCTGGGGTTTATTATGGATCCCCATTAGTTCCTGCCAAGACAGAAGCTACTCTTCCTGGGGTTTATTATGGATCCCCATTAGTTCCTGCCAAGGCAGCAGCTACTCTTCCTGGGGTTTATTATGGATCCCCATTAGTTCCTGCCAAGGCAGCAGCTACCCTTCCTGGGGTTTATTATGGATCCCCATTAGTTCCCGCCAAGGCAGCAGCTACTCTTCCTGGGGTTTATTATGGATCCCCATTAGTTCCTGCCAAGGCAGCAGCTACTCTTCCTGGGGTTTATTATGGATCCCTATTAGTTCCCGCCAAGGCAGCAGCTACTCTTCCTGGGGTTTATTATGGATCCCCATTAGTTCCTGTCAAGGCAGCAGCTACTCTTCCTGGAGTTTATTATGGATCCCCATTAGTTTCTGCCAAGGCAGCAGCTACTCTTCCTGGGGTTTATTATGGATCCCCATTAGTTCCTGCCAAGGCAGCAGCTACTCTTCCTGGGGTTTATTATGGATCCCCATTACTTCCCGCCAAGGCAGCAGCTACTCTTCCTGGAGTTTATTATGGATCCCCATTAGTTTCTGCCAAGGCAGCAGCCACTCTTCCTGGGGTTTATTATGGATCCCCATTAGTTCCTGCCGAGGCAGCAGATACTCTTCCTGGGGTTTATTATGGATCCCCATTAGTTCCTGTCAAGGCAGCAGCTACTCTTCCTGGGGTTTATTATGGATCCCCATTAGTTCCTGCCAAGGCAGCAGCTACTCTTCCTGGGGTTTATTATGGATCCCCATTAGTTCCTGCCAAGGCAGCAGCTACTCTTCCTGGGGTTTATTATGGATCCCCATTAGTTCCTGCCAAGGCAGCAGCTACTCTTCCTGGGGTTTATTATGGATCCCCATTAGTTCCTGTCAAGGCAGCAGCTACTCTTCCTGGGGTTTATTATGGATCCCCATTAGTTCCTGTCAAGGCAGCAGCTACTCTTCCTGGGGTTTATTATGGATCCCCATTAGTTCCTGTCAAGGCAGCAGCTACTCTTCCTGGGGTTTATTATGGATCCCCATTAGTTCCTGCCAAGGCAGCAGCTACTCTTCCTGGGGTTTATTATGGATCCCCATTAGTTCCTGCCAAGACAGAAGTTACTCTTCCTGGGGTTTATTATGGATCCCCATTAGTTCCTGTCAAGGCAGCAGCTACTCTTCCTGGGGTTTATTATGGATCCCCATTAGTTCCTGCCAAGGCAGCAGCTACCCTTCCTGGGGTTTATTATGGATCCCCATTAGTTCCCGCCAAGGCAGCAGCTACTCTTCCTGGGGTTTATTATGGATCCCCATTAGTTCCTGCCAAGGCAGCAGCTACTCTTCCTGGGGTTTATTATGGATCCCTATTAGTTCCCGCCAAGGCAGCAGCTACTCTTCCTGGGGTTTATTATGGATCCCCATTAGTTCCTGTCAAGGCAGCAGCTACTCTTCCTGGAGTTTATTGTGGATCCCCATTAGTTCCTGCCAAGGCAGCAGCTACTCTTCCTGGGGTTTATTATGGATCCCCATTAGTTCCTGCCAAGGCAGCAGCTACTCTTCCTGGGGTTTATTATGGATCCCCATTACTTCCCGCCAAGGCAGCAGCTACTCTTCCTGGAGTTTATTATGGATCCCCATTAGTTTCTGCCAAGGCAGCAGCCACTCTTCCTGGGGTTTATTATGGATCCCCATTAGTTCCTGCCAAGGCAGCAGCTACTCTTCCTGGAGTTTATTATGGATCCCCATTAGTTCCTGCCAAGGCAGCAGCTACTGTTGTCAATTTGTTTACTGTAAAATAGCATTGAATCTGATCAAACACTTTTTTTTTTACTTTACTTAAGTGTTGGTAACATGCTGATTGGTCGGCTATTTGAGCCAATAAAGGGGGCTTTAATATTCTTAGGTAGCGGAATAACTTTTGCTTCCCTCCAGGCCTGAGGGCACACATTTTCTAGTAGGCTTAAATTGAAGATGTGGCAATATCGTCCGCTATTATCCTCAGTAATTTTGAATCCAAGTTGTCAGACCCCGGTGGCTTGTCATTAATGAAAGACAACAATAATTTTTCACCTCTTCCACACTCACTTTACGGAATTCAAAATCACAATTCTTGTCTTTCATAATTTGGTCTGATACTTGATGTGTAGTGTCAGCGTTTGTTGCTGGCATATCATCCCTAAGTTTGCTAATGTTGTCAATGAAATTAAATCTATAAAAGTAGGCAATATCAGTCGGTTTTGTAATAAATGAGCTGAGTTTGCCTTTTTTACCAAAATGTAATTAAAAGTGCTCCGACACTTTTTACTATCGTGCCTTGACATTTTTATTTGTTTTACAGTGTTGTTTATTCAGTTTATTGATATATATTTGTCACGGCCCTCCTCCTCCTCACGGCGGTTCTTCCTGCAGGAAGAGGAGGGTCGTTAGTGATTGGAGCCACCTGGGCTCAGGGTATTATCTCTCTCTCTCTCTCTCTCTCTCTCTCTCTCTGTCTCTCTGTCTCTCTCTCTCTCTCTCTCTCTCTCTCTCTCTCTCTCTCTCTCTCTCTCTCTCTCTCTCTCTCTCTCTCTCTCTCTCTCTCTCTCACATATATATATATACTACAAATTGAGAAATCATATATATATATATATGATTCCCTGTGGCTCAGTTGGTAGAGCATGGTGTTTGCAACGCCAGCATGGTGTGTGCAACGCCAGGGTTGTGGGTTCGATTCCCACGGGGGGCCAGTACAAAAAAAATTAAAAAAATAAATGTATGTATTCACTACTGTAAGTCGCTCTGGATAAGAGCGTCTGCTAAATGACTAAAATGTAAAAATGATATATGATTTCTCAATTTGTAGTATGTTTGCAGCCAGACTTATTTGCCATTTCCTTTTGCCTCATCCCTCTCAAACATACCATTTTTCAATTCCTCATCAATCCACTGGGATTTAACAGTTTTTACAGTCATTTTCTTAATGGCTGCATGCTTATTAGTAACTGGGATAAGCAATTTCAGTGCAACGTCTGTTTTCTCCTCATTACTCACCACAGACCCTAAACATATTCTTTACACCAACAACATAGGAATCACTACAAAACTTATTGTATGACCTCTTATACACTATATTAGGCCCAGCCTTTGGTTTTCCTAGATATGGCTACTATATTGTGATCAATACATCCTATGGATTTGGATACTGCTTTCAAGCAAATATCTGCAGCGTTAGTAAATATGTGATCAATACATGTTGATGATTTCATTCCTGTGCTGTTTGTAACTACCCTGGTAGGTTGACTGATAACCTGAACCAGGTTGCAGGCACTGGTTACAGTTTGAAGCTTTTTCTGGAGTGGGCAGCTTGATGAAAGCCAGTCAGTAATTAAATCACCCAGAAAATATACCTCTCTGTTGATATCACATTCATCATCAATCATTTCACACATATTATCCAGATACTGACTGTTAGCACTTGGTGGTCTATAGCAGCTTCCCACCAGAATCGGCTTTAGGTGAGGCAGGTGAACCTGTAGCCATATTACTTCAACAGGATGTAACATGAGATCCTCTCTAATCTTTACAGGAATGTGGTTCTGAATATAAACAGCAACACCTCCACCATTGGCATTTCTGTATTTTCTGTAAATGTTATAACTTTGTATTGCTACCACTGTATCGTCAAAGGTATTGTCAGAAATGGAATATGAATGTAATCTGTTACTAGCAAGTTATTAATTTCATGAACCTTGTTTTCTTAAGAGCATCCTGACTGGTTGCATCACTGCCTGGTACGGCAACTGCTCGGCCTCTGACTGCAAGGCACCACAGAGGGTAGTGCGTACGGCCCAGTACATCACTGGGGCTAAGCTGCCTGCCATCCAGGACCTCTACAACCGCATGGCAAGCGATACCGGAGTGCCAAGTCTAGGACAAAAAGGCTTCTCAACAGTTTTTACCCCCAAGCCATAAGACTCATTAACAGGTAATCAAATGGCTACCCGGACTATTTGCATTGTGTGCCCCCCAACCCCTTTTACCCTGCTGCTAATCTCTGTTCATCATATATGCATAGTCACTTTAACCATATCTACATGTACATACTACCTCAATTACCTCGACTAACCCGTGCCTGTATATAGCCTCTCTACTGTATATAGCCTATATATATAGCCTCTCTACTGTATATAGCCTATATATATAACCCCTCTACTGTATATAGCCTCTCTACTGTATATAGCCTCTCTACTGTATATAACCTCTCTACTGTATATAGCCTCTCTACTGTATATAGCCTCTCTACTGTATATAGCCTCTCTAATGTATATAGCCTCTCTACTGTATATAGCCTCTCTACTGTATATAGCCTATATATATAGCCTCTATACTGTATATAGCCTCTATATATAACCCCTCTACTGTATATAGCCTCTCTACTGTATATAGCCTATATATATAGCCTCTCTACTGTATATAGCCTATATATATAACCCCTCTACTGTATATAGCCTCTCTACTGTATATAGCCTCTCTACTGTATATAGCCTATATATATAGCCTCTCTACTGTATATAGCCTATATATATAACCCCTCTACTGTATATAGCCTCTCTACTGTATATAGCCTCTCTACTGTATATAGCCTCTCTACTGTATATAGCCTATATATATAGCCTCTCTACTGTATATAGCCTATATATATAACCCCTCTACTGTATATAGCCTCTCTACTGTATATAGCCTCTCTACTGTATATAGCCTCGCTACTCGTTATTTTTTTACTTAAAAATGGCACTGTAGGGCCTGTAAATAAGCATTTCACTGTAAGGTCTACTACACCTGTTGTATTCAGCATTTCACTGCGAGGTCTACTACACCTGTTGTATTCAGCATTTCACTGTGAGGTCTACTACACCTGTTGTATTCAGCAACTCACTGTGAGGTCTACTACACCTGTTGTATTCAGCATTTCACTGTAAGGTCTACTACACCTGTTGTATTCAGCATTTCACTGTGAGGTCTACTACACCTGTTGTATTCAGCATTTCACTGTGAGGTCTACTACACCTGTTGTATTCAGCAACTCACTGTGAGGTCTACTACACCTGTTGTATTCAGCATTTCACTGTGAGGTCTACTACACCTGTTGTATTCAGCAACTCACTGTGAGGTCTACTACACCTGTTGTATTCAGCATTTCACTGTGAGGTCTACTACACCTGTTGTATTCAGCATTTCACTGTGAGGTCTACTACACCTGTTGTATTCAGCATTTCACTGTGAGGTCTACTACACCTGTTGTATTCAGCATTTCACTGTGAGGTCTACTACACCTGTTGTATTCAGCATTTCACTGTGAGGTCTACTACACCTGTTGTATTCAGCATTTCACTGTAAGGTCTACTACACCTGTTGTATTCAGCATTTCACTGTGAGGTCTACTACACCTGTTGTATTCAGCATTTCACTGTGAGGTCTACTACACCTGTTGTATTCAGCATTTCACTGTAAGGTCTACACCTGTTGTATTCAGCATTTCACTGTGAGGTCTACTACACCTGTTGTATTCAGCATTTCACTGTGAGGTCTACTACACCTGTTGTATTCAGCATTTCACTGTGAGGTCTACTACACCTGTTGTATTCAGCATTTCACTGTAAGGTCTACTACACCTGTTGTATTCAGCATTTCACTGTAAGGTCTACTACACCTGTTGTATTCAGCATTTCACTGTGAGGTCTACTACACCTGTTGTATTCAGCATTTCACTGTGAGGTCTACTACACCTGTTGTATTCAGCATTTCACTGTGAGGTCTACTACACCTGTTGTATTCAGCATTTCACTGTGAGGTCTACTACACCTGTTGTATTCAGCATTTCAATGTGAGGTCTACTACACCTGTTGTATTCAGCATTTCACTGTGAGGTCTACTACACCTGTTGTATTCAGCATTTCACTGTGAGGTCTACTACACCTGTTGTATTCAGCATTTCACTGTAAGGTCTACTACACCTGTTGTATTCAGCATTTCACTGTGAGGTCTACTACACCTGTTGTATTCAGCATTTCACTGTGAGGTCTACTACACCTGTTGTATTCAGCATTTCACTGTGAGGTCTACTACACCTGTTGTATTCAGCATTTCACTGTGAGGTCTACTACACCTGTTGTATTCAGCATTTCACTGTAAGGTCTACTACACCTGTTGTATTCAGCATTTCACTGTGAGGTCTACTACACCTGTTGTATTCAGCATTTCACTGTGAGGTCTACTACACCTGTTGTATTCAGCATTTCACTGTGAGGTCTACTACACCTGTTGTATTCAGCATTTCACTGTGAGGTCTACTACACCTGTTGTATTCAGCATTTCACTGTAAGGTCTACTACACCTGTTGTATTCGGCATTTCACTGTGAGGTCTACTACACCTGTTGTATTCAGCATTTCACTGTGAGGTCTACTACACCTGTTGTATTCAGCATTTCACTGTGAGGTCTACTACACCTGTTGTATTCAGCATTTCACTGTGAGGTCTACTACACCTGTTGTATTCAGCATTTCACTGTGAGGTCTACTACACATGTTGTATTCAGCATTTCACTGTGAGGTCTACTACACCTGTTGTATTCAGCATTTCACTGTGAGGTCTACTACACCTGTTGTATTCAGCATTTCACTGTAAGGTCTACTACACCTGTTGTATTCAGCATTTCACTGTGAGGTCTACTACACCTGTTGTATTCAGCATTTCACTGTGAGGTCTACTACACCTGTTGTATTCAGCATTTCACTGTGAGGTCTACTACACCTGTTGTATTCAGCATTTCACTGTGAGGTCTACTACACCTGTTGTATTCAGCATTTCACTGTAAGGTCTACTACACCTGTTGTATTCAGCATTTCACTGTGAGGTCTACTACACCTGTTGTATTCAGCATTTCACTGTGAGGTCTACTACACCTGTTGTATTCAGCATTTCACTGTGAGGTCTACTACACCTGTTGTATTCAGCATTTCACTGTGAGGTCTACTACACCTGTTGTATTCAGCATTTCACTGTGAGGTCTACTACACCTGTTGTATTCAGCATTTCACTGTGAGGTCTACTACACCTGTTGTATTCAGCATTTCACTGTGAGGTCTACTACACCTGTTGTATTCAGCATTTCACTGTGAGGTCTACTACACCTGTTGTATTCAGCATTTCACTGTGAGGTCTACTACACCTGTTGTATTCAGCGTTTCACTATGAGGTCTACTACACCTGTTGTATTCAGCATTTCACTGTGAGGTCCACTACACCTGTTGTATTCAGCATTTCACTGTGAGGTCTACTACACCTGTTGTATTCAGCATTTCACTGTGAGGTCTACTACACCTGTTGTATTCAGCATTTCACTGTAAGGTCTACTACACCTGTTGTATTCAGCATTTCACTGTGAGGTCTACTACACCTGTTGTATTCAGCATTTCACTGTGAGGTCTACTACACCTGTTGTATTCAGCATTTCACTGTGAGGTCTACCTACACCTGTTGTATTCAGCATTTCACTGTGAGGTCTACTACACCTGTTGTATTCAGCATTTCACTGTGAGGTCTACTACACCTGTTGTATTCAGCATTTCACTGTGAGGTCTACTACACCTGTTGTATTCAGCATTTCACTGTAAGGTCTACTACACCTGTTGTATTCAGCATTTCACTGTGAGGTCTACTACACCTGTTGTATTCAGCATTTCACTGTGAGGTCTACTACACCTGTTGTATTCAGCATTTCACTGTGAGGTCTACTACACCTGTTGTATTCAGCATTTCACTGTGAGGTCTACTACACCTGTTGTATTCAGCATTTCACTGTGAGGTCTACTACACCTGTTGTATTCAGCATTTCACTGTGAGGTCTACTACACCTGTTGTATTCAGCATTTCACTGTGAGGTCTACTACACCTGTTGTATTCAGCATTTCACTGTGAGGTCTACTACACCTGTTGTATTCAGCATTTCACTGTGAGGTCTACTACACCTGTTGTATTCAGCGTTTCACTGTGAGGTCTACTACACCTGTTGTATTCAGCATTTCACTGTAAGGTCTACTACACCTGTTGTATTCAGCATTTCACTGTGAGGTCTACTACACCTGTTGTATTCAGCATTTCACTGTAAGGTCCACTACACCTGTTGTATTCAGCATTTCACTGTGAGGTCTACTACACCTGTTGTATTCAGCATTTCACTGTGAGGTCTACTACACCTGTTGTATTCAGCATTTCACTGTAAGGTCTACTACACCTGTTGTATTCAGCATTTCACTGTGAGGTCTACTACACCTGTTGTATTCAGCATTTCACTGTGAGGTCTACTACACCTGTTGTATTCAGCATTTCACTGTGAGGTCTACTACACCTGTTGTATTCAGCATTTCACTGTAAGGTCCACTACACCTGTTGTATTCAGCATTTCACTGTGAGGTCTACTACACCTGTTGTATTCAGCATTTCACTGTGAGGTCTACTACACCTGTTGTATTCAGCATTTCACTGTAAGGTCTACTACACCTGTTGTATTCAGCATTTCACTGTGAGGTCTACTACACCTGTTGTATTCAGCATTTCACTGTGAGGTCTACTACACCTGTTGTATTCAGCATTTCACTGTGAGGTCTACTACACCTGTTGTATTCAGCATTTCACTGTGAGGTCTACTACACCTGTTGTATTCAGCATTTCACTGTGAGGTCTACTACACCTGTTGTATTCAGCATTTCACTGTGAGGTCTACTACACCTGTTGTATTCAGCATTTCACTGTGAGGTCTACCTACACCTGTTGTATTCAGCATTTCACTGTGAGGTCTACTACACCTGTTGTATTCAGCATTTCACTGTGAGGTCTACTACACCTGTTGTATTCAGCATTTCACTGTGAGGTCTACTACACCTGTTGTATTCAGCATTTCACTGTGAGGTCTACTACACCTGTTGTATTCAGCATTTCACTGTAAGGTCTACTACACCTGTTGTATTCAGCATTTCACTGTGAGGTCTACTACACCTGTTGTATTCAGCATTTCACTGTGAGGTCTACTACACCTGTTGTATTCAGCATTTCACTGTGAGGTCTACTACACCTGTTGTATTCAGCATTTCACTGTGAGGTCTACTACACCTGTTGTATTCAGCATTTCACTATGAGGTCTACTACACCTGTTGTATTCAGCATTTCACTGTGAGGTCTACTACACCTGTTGTATTCGGCATTTCACTGTGAGGTCTACTACACCTGTTGTATTCAGCATTTCACTATGAGGTCTACTACACCTGTTGTATTCAGCATTTCACTGTGAGGTCTACTACTCCTGTTGTATTCAGCATTTCACTGTAAGGTCTACTACACCTGTTGTATTCAGCATTTCACTGTGAGGTCTACTACACCTGTTGTATTCAGCATTTCACTGTGAGGTCTACTACACCTGTTGTATTCAGCATTTCACTGTGAGGTCTACTACACCTGTTGTATTCAGCATTTCACTGTAAGGTCTACTACACCTGTTGTATTCAGCATTTCACTGTGAGGTCTACTACACCTGTTGTATTCAGCATTTCACTGTGAGGTCTACTACACCTGTTGTATTCAGCATTTCACTGTGAGGTCTACTACACCTGTTGTATTCAGCATTTCACTGTGAGGTCTACTACACCTGTTGTATTCAGCATTTCACTGTAAGGTCTACTACACCTGTTGTATTCAGCATTTCACTGTGAGGTCTACTACACCTGTTGTATTCAGCATTTCACTGTAAGGTCTACTACACCTGTTGTATTCAGCATTTCACTGTAAGGTCTACTACACCTGTTGTATTCAGCATTTCACTGTGAGGTCTACTACACCTGTTGTATTCAGCATTTCACTGTGAGGTCTACTACACCTGTTGTATTCAGCATTTCACTGTGAGGTCTACTACACCTGTTGTATTCAGCATTTCACTGTGAGGTCTACTACACCTGTTGTATTCAGCATTTCACTGTAAGGTCTACCTACACCTGTTGTATTCGGCGCATGTGACAGATAAACTTTGATTTGATTTACATATGTTGGCGGGTTATTTTTAGCACTTTTCTGGAATGCTTGCTTGTTTTCATTGCTTTACTGGGAAGCTTAGTATAAGTAGCATATCCCACTGCTGGCTTGCTTCTGACGCTAAGCAGGGTTGGTCCTGGTCTGGTCCCTGGATGGGAGACCAGATGCCGCTGAAAGTGGTGTTGGAGGGCCAGTAGGAGGCACCCTTTCATCTGGTCTAAAAAAAATCCCAATGCCCCAGGGCAGTGATTGGGAAGATTGCCCTGTGTAGGGTGCTGTCTTTTGGATGGGACGTTAAACGGGTGTCCTGACTCTCTGAGGTCATTAAAGATCCCATGGTACTTATCGTAAGAGTCGGGGTGTTAACCCCTGGTGTCCTGACTCTCTGTGGTCATTAAAGATCCCATGGTACTTATCGTAAGAGTCGGGGTGTTAACCCCCGGTGTCCTGACTCTCTGTGGTCATTAAAGATCCCATGGTACTTATCGTAAGAGTCGGGGTGTTAACCCCGGTGTCCTGACTCTCTGTGGTCATTAAAGATCCCATGGTACTTATCGTAAGAGTAGGGGTGTTAACCCCGGTGTCCTGACTCTCTGTGGTCATTAAAGATCCCATGGTACTTATCGTAAGAGTAGGGGTGTTAACCCCGGTGTCCTGGCTAAATTCCCAATCTGTCCCTCAAACCATCATGTTCACCAAATCATCCCCAGCTTCCAATTGGCTCATTCATCCCCCTCCTCCTCTCCCCTGTAACTATTCCCCAGGTCGTTGCTCTAAATGAGAATGTGTTCTCAGTCAACTTACCTGGTAAAATAAAAGTAGATCTTTTTATGTTAGTGATATTTATGTTTTAGCTTATGGTGCAGGGTGAGCTGCACACAGTGGACTTCCTCCTAGGGCACACCGCCTCAGTGCTAACAGCATAAATCTGGTTCAAATGACACATTATTGCTGCTTACAATAGCTGTAGGTTCAGCAGAGGCATTCAGGGCAGTTAGGGGTAGGTTACTGACGTTGTGTGTGCCAAAGTCCCTGGGATATTGTACATTTGCTGAAGCATCATGACAACTCAGCGACACAACGGTAGAGGATTAACTGAGCTGGGCTCGGGTCATTGATAAGTCATTGTCTCAACGCAGCCTAATAATACTGTGGAAGGATCTAGGAACCCACATGATTTGGGTTGATCCCATCCTACTTATAAAACGAGTTGTGTTTCCAAAAGGTATCGAAATTGTAAACAACAGTTACAACCATTGAGTTGCAATAATCACATAGCCAGTTGTAAAAGAGAAAGAATCCTGCTAAAGTGTTCAGCGCTGTGATTCAGAGAGGACACAGGGCGAGATAGGATGAGTCTTTTATTAGTGTCTAGCAGAGAGTCAATCAGCTCTTTACAATCCAGTTTCAACTGTTCAGAGCTGCCCTTCATAATGTCATTAAAACCCACATGGACGACGACAGAATCAATGTCCATGTCCTGACGTAGGACATTCAGTGAGCAGCTTAGTGATGTCATTTATTCGAGCTCTGGGATTGGGGACATTGTTTTTCGCACCAGGAACAGTCACACGTGTTACCATGGCGCTGCTCAAAGTCACGGCTGGCGGAGAAGAACGAGGAAATCCCGCCCAATCCCACGCGTCACAGGATGGTTCCTCCGACAGATGGACAACACCGGCCAGTCGGATAACAGCAAGGCGGCGATGCATCCAACATGTTGCGAACGCAATCCAGCCACAGGCGTAGTAGAAAAGGTAGACATGCCACTCTGTGTTTTTAACTCAGTTTCTTACGTAGGCTGGCGACCTTTGTGAACAAGGAAGCCACCTCAAGCCTATAATCCTCGGCAAGCAAACAATTTCCGCATCGGAACTCTGAGGGATCCGGTTTGTCCCGAAACAAAACAAAGCGTACTAGATAAAGCTCCGACCGGCGCTAGAACGGGTCATTTACCTCTCCAGACAAAGATGGCTCCATTGGAAAACTCATCTGGCATTAACATCTCTTTCAAGCAGACTTTTCTTCTGGGCCTGAGTAGCAGGCAGTTTAATTTGGACACCTTATTCATCCAAGCTACTCAATACTGGCCACCCCCCCGTTCCCAAAGAAGTTAACCTGTCAGTTCAGCAGGATTCCGGGACAAGAAATAGCGGTCTTAGCTGTTAAAAGCTAACCACGTCGCGGAATCCACGCCAAAAAAAAACAAAGATTGGTTATTGTTTTAGTTAAAACAACCAAGCAAGTTTTTCCCACAGCTACGCACTCTGATGACGTCAAGCTGCAATCAATAGAGTGTACTGCAGTTATACTGCATTCTGGGATTTGAATGTTAGGACACATAATTCTTTCTTTGTAGCTATCCCATAGATTCTCCCCCCCCTCATTTTGTGGACAGTGGGCACATATCCTGTCTTCTGTGTCCTGTCGTCAGAGGGTTAGAGGGTTGGTGAGCGAGATGGAGTGTGTGTGTGTGTGTGTGTGTGTGTCTGTCTCTATCTTACCATCATCTTCATCAGCTGGCCCGTCGTAAGATTTGTCAATGGCCGCTCTGAAGCTCTCGTTGCAGCCCCTCCCTCTGACCATGTGGGGGCGTGGTCTGTGAAAGGGGAGGGGCTCATTCTTCCTGACCTCTGACATGGCCGTCTGCAGACTCTCCAGAGAACTGGACTTCTTCAAACCCAAGGTAGGACCAAGGTCCACGGCCGGGGAGGGCTCTGAGGGGAGAGAGAGACATGCTTAGTGGACAGGGAGAGGGAGACAGGTTAGGGACCGGAGCAGGAGAGCCCTCCGAGGGGGACAGGAGAGACACGAGAGGAAGAAGGAGAAGAGAAGGGGACACTGCCTCCAGAGGGAGATATAGGGACACTGCCTCTAGAGGGAGATATAGGGACACTGCCCCTAGAGGGAGATATTGGTACACTGCCCATAGAGGGAGATATTGGGACACTGCCCATAGAGGGAGATATAGGGACACTGCCCATAGAGGGAGATATTGGGACACTGCCCCTAGAGGGAGATATTGGGACACTGCCCATAGAGGGAGATATTGGGACACTGCCCATAGAGGGAGATATAGGGACACTGCCTCCAGAGGGAGATATAGGGACACTGCCTCCAGAGGGAGATATAGGGACACTGCCCCTAGAGGGAGATATAGGGACACTGCCCCTAGAGGGAGATATAGGGACACTGCCCATAGAGGGAGATTTAGGGACACTGCCCCTAGAGGGAGATATAGGGACACTGCCCATAGAGGGAGATTTAGGGACACTGCCCCCAGAGGGAGATATAGGGACACTGCCCATAGAGTGATATATAGGGACACTGCCTCCAGAGAGAGATATAGGGACACTGCCCCTAGAGGGAGATATAGGGACACTGCCCATAGAGGGAGATATAGGGACACTGCCCATAGAGGGAGATATAGGGACACTGCCCATAGAGCGAGATATAGGGACACTGCCTCCAGAGGGAGATATAGGGACACTGCCCATAGAGGGAGATATAGGGACACTGCCTCCAGAGAGAGATATAGGGACACTGCCCATAGAGGGAGATATAGGGACACTGCCTCCAGAGAGAGATATAGGGACACTGCCCCTAGAGGGAGATATAGGGACACTGCCCCTAGAGGGAGATATAGGGACACTGCCCATAGAGGGAGATATAGGGACACTGCCTCCAGAGGGAGATGTACAGTTGCATTCGGAAAGTATTCAGACCCCTTGACTTTTCCACATTTTGTTACGTTACAGCCTTATTCTAAAATGGATTAAAGAAAAAAATGTCCTCATCAACCTTCCAGAAGGACAAACATCTCTGCAGCACTCCACCAATTCGGCTTTTCACTCCTCAGTAAAAGGCACATGTAAAAAGCCCGCTTGGAGTTTCCCAGACCATGAGAAACTTGCCCTGAATGCCAAGCATCACGTCTTGGGGAAACCTGTCACCGTCCGAACGGTGAAGCATGGTGGTGGCAGCATCATGCTGTGGGGATGTTTTTCAGAGGCAGGGACTGGGAGACTAGTCAGGCTCCAGAGCGCTCAGGACTTCAGACTGGGGTGAAGGTTCACCTTCCAACAGGACAACAACCCTAAGCACACAGCCAAGACAACGCAGGAGTGGCTTGGATACAAGTCTCTGAATGTCCTTGAGTGGCCCAGCCAGAGCCCGGACTTGAACCTGATCGAACATCTCTGGAGACCTGAAAATAGCTGTGCAGCGACGCTCCCCATCCAACCTGACAGAGCTTGAGAGGATCTGCAGAGAAGAATGGGAGAAACTCCCCAAATACAGCTGGGCCAAGCTTGTAGCGTCATACCCAAGAAGACTCAAGGCTGTAATCGCTGCCAAAGGTGCTTCAACAAAGTACTGAGTAAAGGGTCTGAATACTTATGTAAATGTTATATTTTTGTTTTTTATTTTGAATACATTTGCATCAATTTCTAGAAACCTGTTTTTTGCTTTGTCATTATGAGATATTGTGTGTAGATTGATGAGGGGAAAAAAATACCAATTTAATAAATTTTAGAATAAGGCTGTAATGTATTAAAATGTGGAAAAAGTCAAGGGGTCTGAATACTTTCTGAATGCACTGTAGGGCCCCTCACCTCACTATGTACTAGCACTCTATCACACTCATGATCCAAGCAGTGGCAATAACATCATGTACAAGCTGATTTAACCCTGTCTCCTAATTGACATTTAACCCTGTCTCCCCTCACAGCTCAAATAAACACACCAAGCAAAACATCACTCACAAGAACGACTGATACCAGTGTGTTTGGTGGTTTTGTGCAGAGATATGATGAATCAAAATCACGACGAGTCCCATGACTATTGCACAACCAGGAAGACTATTACACAACCAGGAAGACTATTACACAACCAGGAAGACTAGTAAACAACCAGGAAGACTAGTACACAACCAGGAAGACTAGTAAACAACCAGGAAGACTATTGCAAAACCAGGAAGACTATTGCACAACCAGGAGGACTATTGCACAACCAGGAAGACTATTGCACAACCAGGAGGACTAGTAAACAACCAGGAAGACTATTGCACAACCAGGAAGACTAGTAAACAACCAGGAAGACTATTGCAAAACCAGGAAGACTATTGCACAACCAGGAAGACTAGTACACAACCAGGAAGACTATTGCACAACCAGGAAGACTATTACACAACCAGGAAGACTATTACACAACCAGGAAGACTAGTACACAACCAGGAAGACTAGTACACAACCAGGAAGACTAGTAAACAACCAGGAAGACTATTGCAAAACCAGGAGGACTATTGCACAACCAGGAAGACTAGTAAACAACCAGGAAGACTATTGCAAAACCAGGAAGACTATTGCACAACCATGAGGACTATTACACAACCAGGAAGACTATTGCACAACCAGGAAGACTAGTGCACAACCAGGAGGACTATTACACAACCAGGAAGACTAGTACACAACCAGGAAGACTATTACACAACCAGGAAGACTATTGCACAACCAGGAAGACTAGTGCACAACCAGGAAGACTATTACACAACCAGGAAGACTAGTACACAACCAGGAAGACTATTGCACAACCAGGAAGACTAGTGCACAACCAGGAGGACTATTACACAACCAGGAAGACTAGTACACAACCAGGAAGACTATTACACAACCAGGAAGACTATTGCACAACCAGGAAGACTAGTGCACAACCAGGAAGACTATTACACAACCAGGAAGACTAGTACACAACCAGGAAGACTATTACACAACCAGGAAGACTATTACACAACCAGGAAGACTATTACACAACCAGGAAGACTATTGCACAACCAGGAAGACTATTGCACAACCAGGAAGACTATTACACAACCAGGAAGACTATTGCACAACCAGGAAGACTATTACACAACCAGGAAGACTATTGCACAACCAGGAAGACTATTGCACAACCAGGAAGACTAGTACACAACCAGGAAGACTAGTACACAACCAGGAAGACTAGTACACAACCAGGAAGACTATTGCACAACCAGGAAGACTATTGCACAACCAGGAAGACTATTACACAACCAGGAAGACTATTACACAACCAGGAAGACTATTACACAACCAGGAAGACTATTACACAACCAGGAAGACTAGTACACAACCAGGAAGACTAGTACACAACCAGGAAGACTAGTACACAACCAGGAAGACTAGTACACAACCAGGAAGACTAGTACACAACCAGGAAGACTATTGCACAACCAGGAAGACTATTGCACAACCAGGAAGACTATTACACAACCAGGAAGACTATTACACAACCAGGAAGACTATTACACAACCAGGAAGACTAGTACACAACCAGGAAGACTAGTACACAACCAGGAAGACTATTACACAACCAGGAAGACTATTACACAACCAGGAAGACTATTACACAACCAGGAAGACTAGTACACAACCAGGAAGACTAGTACACAACCAGGAAGACTATTGCACAACCAGGAAGACTATTGCACAACCAGGAAGACTATTACACAACCAGGAAGACTATTACACAACCAGGAAGACTATTACACAACCAGGAAGACTATTACACAACCAGGAAGACTATTACACAACCAGGAAGACTAGTACACAACCAGGAAGACTATTACACAACCAGGAAGACTATTACACAACCAGGAAGACTATTGCACAACCAGGAAGACTATTACACAACCAGGAAGACTAGTACACAACCAGGAAGACTAGTACACAACCAGGAAGACTAGTACACAACCAGGAAGACTATTGCACAACCAGGAAGACTATTGCACAACCAGGAAGACTATTACACAACCAGGAAGACTATTACACAACCAGGAAGACTAGTACACAACCAGGAAGACTAGTACACAACCAGGAAGACTATTGCACAACCAGGAAGACTATTGCACAACCAGGAAGACTATTACACAACCAGGAAGACTATTACACAACCAGGAAGACTATTACACAACCAGGAAGAC